>NC_046165.1:55007746-55307746 GCF_011064425.1 Rattus rattus | reverse complement strand
AATTATCTGTCAACAGTCTAAACTATCTCACTCTAACAGATGTAACTTCTAAGGTCTCTCCTGGCTCTGGTTACTGAAAACCATGGCTGACCTTCCTGGGCTAGCAGTTCAGGATGCGCATGACACAACGTAAAGGTATGTCAGGCTAAAATGTTTGACTATTAGCCAAGCAGAAAGTGAGCACATCAAGGAAATCCAGCTCCCAGGAGACTTGATTGAGCAGAAAGATCTCACCAATATTAAATATTACAGTCTCATCTCTTTCTGTGACTTCCACCTAGTCCAAAACATTCTGACTTGAAAAGCAAATGAACTGTGATGTATTTACCTATTCATTCCATATGTATTCATTGACAGCCAGCATTTAAGAATGCTAGGTCAGGGCAGAGAGATGGCTCAGCTGGTAAAGTCACTTGCCATGAAAACCTGATTAAAACTTTGATTCCTGGAACTCACAGTGAAAGGAGAGAGCCAACTCTCAGAGGTTAACATCTAACTCTACACACCATGTCAGCACATCTCTAATCTCATTTGACCTAAACTCTACTTTTCTTCTATAACATCCCTTGATGCCACATTCCCAGTTTCCTGACTTCCAAAGGAAAACTCCAAGTTAAACATACATGGCTCAAGTGTCAAAGCTAGGATCTACATATGACAAAGGATACATCCCATTTGCCTTTCTGGGCCTGAGCTATCATGGTACAGTTTGTTCTATTTTGCCCATTTACTTGTAAATTATAATAATTCTAAAAATAGCACTAGGTTGCTGCAACACAATGATATGGTATGCTTCCTAAAGAAGTCACATAAACAGAAAAGGTAAAGTCTCAAAATAAAGATTGGCATGGTATGCTGTCTGCACAAAATCTCACCTCTGACAGACAACTTGAAAATGTTTCAATTTCTTGAAAACAAGTAGAAAGTTTCAAAGTGTTTGGACAAACTGATATGTGGAAGGATAATTCAACTTCTGAGCCAAGGATAAAGATTATTACAAACTTTCTGCATGTTCGAGGAGGGAGAAATTCTTGTTCTCTGCATCTTGAGCAGGAGAAGGAAGTGACTGGGTGGTGATTATGGAGATAGATAGTTTCCTTTCATCTCGCATTTTACTTAACATCCACCTCTTAAATCTTCCTACCCTTCTTACAAGTTAGAATGACTCAGTGTGACCGAATTGATGCTCACAGCTCTGTTTAGCTTTAATAATGAGCTAATTGCCAGAACTACTTATTAATTAACTGCATTATTCATAAAATGGACATGACAACAGGATGTGAAAGAGGGTACTTTCCCACTATGTTAACATTGGCTGATACACCATGCCTGAAATTAAAGGATGAAGAAGACCTAATATTCTAAGGGGAGGCCAAACTCTCTACTGGGAGGTACTGCAAACAAGCTCAGGAAACTTGCATTGTCCTTGTCGGTTCAGATGACCAGAGATTCCTAGTGACAAGAGGCATATATATTTCTTTTGTAATAATATTTCATGATTCTGACATCTCCAGCTTACAACCTTCACCTTCAAAAGCCTTGAAGATACCCTCTAAGTTTGTGCCTCATTTCACCTTGAACTTGACTCATGCCCCAAGCCTTCCCCCACAAAGCCTGGAGGCTAGAAGTTTCTTGGAGAAGCTTGTGACAGAAAAGACATGGTTGGTTTAAACTATAAACAATAAAACTATTAACTATGTTGCAAATCCTGTGTCAAAACTTAAAAATGGAGCTAAGGAATGTCTCCCTCAGTAAAGTATTTGCCTTATGAGAACAGGGCCCTAATTTCAATTTCTGAGACGCATTTATATTTTTATAAAATCAAGAGTGGTAGAGTACTTGTAATCCTAGGATTAGCGGGGGGAAATAAGAAGATCCTGTGGTTCACTGAACAAACAGCCTCATCTACTTAGCCTGCTCCAGACAAGTGAAAGGCCCTGTATCATAAGATAGGCAGTGCCCTGTATCACAAATGGACAGAGCCTGAGGAATTACATCCAAATATGCTCACATATACGTGTGCATCGACACACATCCATGAAACTTCACACACATATAAAAGCACACAAAGTAGAAAATGCCTCCTCTTTATCTACTGTGTAGAGCAAGTTCTTCAAATCCCAGCTCTGCTTATGGTAAATAAATTAAAAACAATTTTCACTTGCTAGGTTCCAAGATGAAGAGATAAAGAAATGTGTGCTTTGGGCACACATGGAAGCAGATACAAATCAATGGAATATATATATATATATATATATATATATATATATGTATATATATATATATATATATGAAAAGTTAGGCTTGGAAGACTAAGAGACACCCAGGTTTTGTTTGAAATAGACCAGAGTGGTCTGAAGACATGTTGAAGCACCAAGTGTGTATCCATCACCCCACAGATGGTAGCAGACAGGACACCCTCAGGTTCAAGATCCTCAGAGAAGCACATGCAAAACATAGCCCCAATGAGAAATGACCTGGATCTCCCTTTATGATGTCAGAAAAGCAACCGATACAAAATGAAAGTATGATTTGAAAGTAAGACAAGCTAGAAGAACGTCTCTCCCTCCCCATTCTCCTGTCCCCGGGCTCTGCAGTGTGTCAGCTGAGACTGCATGGTAGGTGGAGTGAATGACCCAAGACATAGTGGACAATGTTCTCCATAACCCCTTCTTCAACCATGGCTCTCCAACACTGAGGGTATTCCAAGCTGAGAAAGGAAAATTCAGATTAAATAAATCAGAAGATTTCTACCCCCAATATTTCTATTCTTTACTTGCATTTTACCTTTAATTAAGTCGCCCTCCCCAGCCCAGCAGCCCCTTTCTAGTTTTTAGGCTTTCATAAAAGTAACACAGTTAAACACATATGGATAAAGATTCAAAACTGAGATCTGCATACACAGTGTTTGTCATTCTAAGTCTGGGTTATCTCCTTTAATATAACATTTTCTAATTTCAACTGTTTATCACAACACTTATGATTTTACTTTTCTTTATAGCTAAATAATATTTCATTGTGCATATGCACCATACTTATTCAGATACTACTTGATGGACATCATTGCTGGTTCCATTCCTTAGCAAGTGTGAACAGAGCAACAATAATCTTGCATTTCCAAGTATCCCTGTAGTGGGCTAGAGTCATTTGTATATGTGACCCAGGAGTGGTATAGCTGGACCATATTATCTAACTTTTGAGAATCCAAAATGTTTGAGCTAACTTAGATACTTACCAACAATGCAAGGGCTCTCCTTTCCCCATACCCATACCACCATTTATTGTTGTTCATTTGTAAATTAGAATGCCCTAAACTCTACAACACCCCAAAGTGAAACCATGTGTTTATATTCAATAATCAGAAAATCTTTAGTTGCCTTCTTGAGATTATCCAGAGGAAAGGAAAGGAGTCAATAGAACAACTTCAAAATAAGAATGGAAAGGAAAACAATTAAGTTGCTTCCTACTCACCCCCCATGACCCACAGTGTTTAATGAAGTAATTATGTGTAAAGTATGTTATTTAATTGTCATAAAACCCTATGACTAATATCTTGTGTCATGACTCAGCAGTTAGGAACGTGTAAAGCTCTTACAGATGACCCAAGTTCAGTTCTCAGCACCCATGCTGGACAGCTTACAATCACCTCTACCTCTAGTTCCAAAGAATGTGATGCCCTCTTCTGGCCACTGAGGGCATGTGCACTCACATGTACATACCCCCACAGAGACACATGTACACGCTACACGTGAGTTTACACAAATTCATGAAATCATATGAACAATAATACGTGGCAGAGGATGGCATTGTCCAGAATCAATGGGAGGAAAAGCCCTTGGTGCTGTGAAGGCTTCTTTTCCCAATATAGGGTAATGCCAAGGTGTTGAGGTTGGAACGGGTGGGTGGGAATGGGAGCATCCTCATAAAAGCAGGGGGAGGGAGCAAGGGTTATAGGAGACGGTGAAAAGGGGATAGCATTTGAAATGTAAATACATAAAATATCCAAGAAAAATAAAATTATTTTTAAAAATTCAACATCTGAAAAAAATCTCTTGAAGTGGAAACTTCTAGTTCTTTAGAAAGTTATTTATGCCAAATGTTGTTTAGCTGGAGCGCACAGGGAAAAGGATGTTTTGATATAGCAAACACATTTTTGAAAGGACTCTTAGTGAAGAAGTATATGACTCCATAGACAATGGGAGACAAACACACTGAGCCTTGGTTTGGTTTGGTTTGGTTTGCCTAGCTATTCTCTAAAGGCATGCATGTATTGGTTCACCTTACATAGCATTGTTGAACTTGTGATAACTCAGACATTGAGAGAAACTTGCCTAAGAACTGCTCATGAGGTTCCTGCAGCAGCTTGCTGATTCTTTGGCCTTGTCTCAGGCTGGTTGATGAGCGTAGTGGTTTCTTCAGGATTTAACTACAGGTGCCTGGTATCTGCTTGCTGAAATAACTTGACTGTAGCTTCTGGTTTGTGCCTGGTGTCTGCTTGATGAAAGGACTGATCTGCAGCTGCTAAGTTATATTTGGTGTTTGCTACAGGACTGAACTGCTGCCAAAGAAGATCAAGCTCACACCCAAAGAACTATTGCTGAACAGGTCCACTTGCCCCGTATCATAATAACTTTGCCTTTCTGGGTAGTGGGCTCGAGGAGAGATTGAACCCTTATTAAAAGTAGGTGGCAAAAAAGTTATGCCTACACTTCTGAGCCTAATCCAACACATAATTTTAAACCAAAGAAAAAAGATAGAGGAAGGGAACAATGCAGTAGACCAAGCTTATCAGACGATTTCATAAAAGCTGTAATTTTTCATGTCTATGTCTTTTATTTTATGCTGGCACAGGATGCATAAAAGGATGCAAGATAGACACAGACTCATGACAGGAAAATCCCCAACGTCTATTCATTGAAGTTGGTAGTTATTAAAATTGGGCTTGAAGTCTCATCTCCATGAATTCTCTATGGTTTGCACACATTTCACACAAAGCTCGGGGTTTTGCTTTTTGCTTTGTGGAAAAATGAAAAATTACTGAAGGGAGTCATGGGTCAACATCCCCTGCTTTAAAAGCTTGTGCCATTTGGTGGACTTCCACTTGGGCACATGGTTCTAGGTATTCTGCATGTGTCATCTCATTTAATACTTTCAACAATCCTATAAAAAGATAAACAGAATTTCATGTTCTAGACAAGTATCTAGGGTCAGGAGAACTTACCTACAGGTCTTCTTGATGTTCTATGTTCTTAATCCAATTGGAGAGATTCACTGTTTTACCCACAGGCAGTCTCAAAAGGGATGAATCAGAATAAAATAAGGCTGTATTTCCTCACATCATGTAATGTGTTAACTTGAAAGCAAATATACTATTAAAAAACACACAGTGCCGCAGTCACAGCCTTTATCCATAATCTTAATTTTTTATAAAGGAGCAAATAAAAATTTTCTCACACTTCACAAATCTATTTTTCATTAAAATCAGACATGCCATTCAGTAACATTAAATGTTGGGCAGGCAACCAAAGTATATTGCTAAATTCTTCTTTGCATTTGGTTGTGTGAAGCTATTTCTTATTTCCCCTGACAGCTACCTTTCTAGACTGAAAACGACTCAGCAAATTTGCATCCTAGCACATTTGCCTTATTTTAGAGTTTTTACGATGGCAAAATTGAAAAGATCAGATCAGATCTCCATCTCTGTGAAAGGTATTTCAAGATGAATGAAATATGTGCAAAGAAGTATGAATCCCTCACACATATGCAGACATGACAATACCTATGTTTCTAGTAATGATGATCTCATATTCAAATTCTGCTTAGATAGTATCTCCATGTATATGATGGCTCAGAAGAGAGAACCAGTGTAATATGTGTCAATGGCAAGTATGATGTAGGCAACTTAGAATCTGATGATCTATGGATCACTAGCATTGGTGATGCTTCTTGGTGGATGTCTAAGATTAAACAAATTGAAAATATAATATACATTGGACATACTGAGAAGCTCTGCTACTATGGTTTGGATTTAGTTTTCCCAATGATAGCAAATGTGCTAAAAAACATGGTTTCCAATATGACAGCATCAAAAGGTAATATAGAATCTTTACAAGATTGAGCCTAATAAAGATAATCCAGTTAGCTGGTAATGGGTTAATGCTCATCTCACTTGAGTGGCTTATGTCTTTGGGGCTGGGTTATTTACAACAAGAATAGTTATAAAGCAAAGCCACCATACATGTTTGATCTCTTCTACATAAGACACTCTATATCTGCCCTATGACATCACCTGAATCATTGATGTATGAGACCTCCACCAGATATGGTCATATGAACTTTGACTCTCTAGTCCATGGTTCAAATACTTTTTTCTTTATAAAGTACCCAGTCTTGGGTATTTTGTTACAGCAGCACAAAACAAATGGAGATAGACTCCATTCCTAAGATTTAACTTAAAAACTTCACTGAAAAGGAGAAAAGGTTGAAGAATCAAGATTGAAATCTGAGAGCATAAGATTAAAAGTCAAAAACGCTCTTTCATCTGCCCACTTTCCAATTTCCACAGGAGTAGATGCATGGAAATAAAAAGAAATCTATATGATTACAGAAAATGAGAAGGGTATGGACAAAAAAAGAGAAAGAAGTGAAGAGTTGGCCAATTTCAGACTTTTAATTACAATCTTTTATTTTAGCTTATTGAAGTATAATTGACAAATAAAATTATATAATACATATTCAAGATGTAAAGAATGATGTCTCAAGATATGTAGACATTGTTATTTCCAAAATTAAGCAATTAACACCTACATATGTATAAGGTCAAGTTTGTGAGAAAGTTCTTGGTGTATTGTGTAACTTTAGTCACTGTACTGTGCATCATTAGATACGCAGAATCACTCATCTTATAATTATGATTTGTACCCTGTGACCAAACTCTGCTATTATAGCCCTCCTCCCATCTCCCTAATAACTACCCTTCTACCATTCACTTCTATGTGTTTGAGTTTTATTCCACAGAAAGAATTGACATATTTTTTTCTGGTTTGGACTTATTCCCCTTAGCCTAATCTTCTCTCACAACCACTCTACCTCTACCACTATCACAACCACCATCATCACCACCACCACCACCAGACTCATTTATACTGTCTTTATTGGCAAGATGTCTATGTTTTTAAAAGCTGCCAAATAGAATATTATTATACTTTGTATACATTTGATAAACTTTCCATTGTGTTACAAGTATTTTGGTATTCATCTGTGGAAGAATGTTGTAGTTGTTTTGTATCGTGGCTAATATCAATAATGTTATGAAGATTGTGAGATTATAGCTACCCCTTTGAGATTGTAGTCTTGACCACTTTAGGATACCCAGAAGAAGGGTAGAGTCCTTTTGACTATAATTGGTAAGGAAGCACCTTCTTGCTTCTTGCAGTCCTGGTAACAATCTATAGGGATTCTATATGTTCACTTAGCAAATACTATTCATTCAAAAACAATAGTCAGGATTTTTTTTCAGCCTTATTCAAGGATGGTTTTTCCCAGTAAAATATTCATAGTTGACATTCTTAGGTGATGTGCCCTCTTTTGTCCCTTTGAATATTCTCACCTCTCTCATGAAGAAACCCATAAATACAGATATCAATGTTCCCTTATGTATGGTGACTCTACCTTTTCTATCAGGTCATGACCCATACTCAATTATTTATCCCATCTTAGTGATACCTACTTTGAGTTGAATGTTACTTTATACATCTTCAGATTTTACTAAACTATAATTGGTAAGGAAGCACTGTCTTGCTTTGTATGCAGTCCTTGTAACAATCTATAGGGATACTATATGCTTGCAGACATTCACATCAGGTTGGTTTCTGTCTTTTTCTCTGTATCTCCTGAAAATACTTTTTAATATAATCCTATTCATTCTTTACATCTTTTTCCTTTACTAACCTCATTTTCTGAGACTCTCTATTACTATTAAAGTTTATTAACTATTTATCCTTGATAGTATTAGTTGATAGTAGTTGACACTCCATTGCAGTTTTCATTTCACTTGTGGTAGTCTCCAGTTCCAGCACATATTGGCACTATGGGAGAAGCTTAGATGCCTGGAAAGCACTCTCAAATGCAGTTTCTAGAACATACATAGAGCAACTGCTGTCCTGAGAACTAAGATATAGACACTTTTGCTCCAGTGGTAACTTCAGGTCCTTAATATATGTCTTCACATACCACACACACACACACACACACACACACACACACACACACAGTGATGCAGAGCACAGTGACTCTAAGTCAGAAAGTACAGAGGATGAGTTGACAATATCACAGTTATAGGGTCTAAGACAGGGACACTCAGAGCATAGTAAACTGGGTCCTAACTATGAGTCCAGGACCTTAGATTCAGTAGTTTATTGTGACAATGGCTCAGTTGGTCTAGGAATAGATATTCATTGAGCCAGAGCTTCTTGTGACAGTCTTTGCAAGGTATCTAGGACACAAAAGCGCAGGATAGGACTAGCCTGAAGCAGCAATGTAGTCATATTTGAAGCACAAAAACATATAGTATGACCACTGAGCTGGAATCTGAAATGGGAGGGGATGCTTTTTTTTTTTATTAGATATATTTCTTTACTTAAATTTTAAATGTTATTCCCTTTCCTGGTTTCTTATCCATAAGCTCCTATCCCCTCTCCCTTTCCCATACCGGTGTTCACCCATTCGTCCTCCTTCAGCCCCATCATTCCCCTGAATTGGGGGTCCAACCTTGGCAGGACCAAGGGCTTCCCCTTCCACTGGTGCCCCAACAAGGCTATCCTCTACTACATATGCAGTTGGAGCCCAGGGTCAGTCCATGTATAGTCTTTTGGTAGTAGTTTAGTCCCTGGAAGCTCTGGTTGGTTGGCATTGTTGTTCTTATGGGGTTACAAGCTCCTTCAGCTCTTTCAATACTTCTAATTCCCCCCAAGAGGATCCTGTTCTCAGTTCAGTGGTTTGCTGCTGGCATTGGCCTCTGTATTGGACATGCTCTGGATGTTTCTCTCAGGAGAGATCTATATCCGGTCCCTTTCAGCATGCACTTTTTAGCTTCATCATTCTTATCTAGTTTTGGTGGCTTTATATATATGGGCCACATGTGGGACAGGCTCTGAATGACCATTCCTTCTGTCGCTGCTCTAAACTTTGTTTCCATATCCCCTCCTATGGATATTTTTACCCCTTTTAAGAAGGAGTGGGAACATCTGCATTTCGGTCATCTTTCTTCTTGAGCTTCCTGTGGTCTGTGGATTGCATCTTGGGTAATTCGAGCTTTTGGGCTAATATCCACTTATCAATGAGTGCATACAAAGTGTGTTTTTCTGTGATTGTGTTATGTCACTCAGGATGATACTTTCTAGTTCATTCCATTTACATATGAATTTCATGAAGTCATTGTTTTTGATAGCTGAGTAGCACTCCATTGTGTAGATGTACCACATTTTTTGAATCCATTCCTCTGTTGAAAGGCATCTGGGTTCTTTCCAGCTTCTGGCTATCATAAATAAGGCTGCTATGAATATAGTGGAGCACGTGTCTTTGTTGTATGTTGGAGCATCTTTTGGTTATATGCCCAGGAGAGGTAGAGCTGGATCCTCAGGTAGTTCAATGTCCAATTTTCTGAGCAACCTCCAGACTGATTTCCAAAGTGGTTGTACAAGTTTGCAATCCCACCAACAATGGAAGAGTGTTCCTCTTTCTCCACATCCTCACCAGCATCTGCTGTCACCTGAGTTTTTGATCTTAGCCATTCTCATTGGTGTGAGGTGAAATCTCAGGGTTGTTTTGATTTGCATTCCCCTGATGACTAAGGATGTTGAACATTTCTTTAGGTGCTTTCCGGCCATTCGATCTTCCTCAGCTGACAATGTTTTATTTAGCTCTGTACCCCATTTTTAACAGGGTTATTTGGCTCTCTGTAGTCTAATTTCTTGAGTTCTTTGTATATTTTAGATATTAGCCTACTATCAGATGTAGGATTGGTAAAGATCTTTTCCCAGTCTGTTGGTTGCCATTTTGTCTTAATGACAGTGTCTTTTGCCTTACAGAAGCTTTGCAGTTTTATGATGTCCCATTTGTCAATTCTTGATCTTAGAGCATAAGCCATTGGTGTTTTGTTCAGGAAATTTTCCCCGGGGGGGGGCATGCTTTCTTTTTTTTTAATTTATTTATTTTATGTATATGAGTACACTGTAGCTGTCTTCAGACACACCAGAAGAGTGCATCAGATCCCATTACAGATGGTTGTGAGCCACCATGTGGTTGCTGGGAATTGAACTCAGGACTTCTGGAAGAACAGTCAGTGCTCTTAACCACTGAGCCATCTCTTCAGCCCGGGGGCATGCTTTCTTAAGATGACTTTTATTGTGAATGGTTGTCAGTTAATAATTTGCTGTCATCATTAGTGAGAAATGAGGCTGGGAGATGAGGATGGAGGATGAATGCTGGGGAGATGAAGACTTGGCTATGAAGGCTGGGGAGATAAAAATAAGGGATGAAGGCTGGGGAGGTAAAGGATGGGAGATGGGAGATGGAGGAGAAAGGATGAGGAGATGAAGAATGGGAAATGAAAGTAGAGAAATGAAGGATGGGAGATGAAGAATGAGGATGAAGGATGGAGGATAAAGCCTGATGAGGTAAAGGCTATGGGATGAAAACTGAGGAGATGAAGGGTGGGGGGATGAAGGCTGGGATATAAAAATAATGAAATGGAGGATGGGAAGATGAAGGTAGAGGGATGAAGGGTGGGAGATGAAAGATGGAGGATGAAGAATAGGGGTACCAATTTTGGTACCTCTTACTTTACCTGCCTACACTGTTCTGTTCAATCTCAGATTTAACCATAAGTGAAAGTTAAATGCCCACTAGGGAAAATAAATGAAATAAAAAATAAATGTGAAGTCTTTTTACCCTAAATTCAGAGTAATTATTTCATAGGGTAGTTGTGTTGGGACAAAACCTGATATTTCTAAGTTCTCAAAAAAGTATCAGAGAAAATTTCCTATAACCAGAACACAGCATAGCCCTCACCCAAATTGTTACTAATCTTTGAATATGGTAGGAAATTGACATAAGTATTTCAGAGCAAAAACAAAATGCTTTCATCACCAATGTAGGAAATAAGTACTTTGTTCACAGGACAGATTTCAGTTAATTATAGCTCTCCCTTAGCCCTATGTCTGCACTAAAGGCAAGCTTAAGGCCTGCTGACAATGAATTACACAATACCCAATTCTTGTGTGTTTGTTTGTTTGTTTGTTTGTTCATTTGTTTGTTGAGGCAGAGTCTTACTATGTAGCCCTGTCTGGTCTAGAATTCACTATGTAGACCAGATTGGCTTTGAACTAATAATAATCACCCTGCCTCTGACTCCCAGGGGATTAAAGGCATGTGTCACCTTGTCCAAACTAATAGAACTCTTGTTTAGAAACAATTAGATCAGACTTGCCTACCTTTTAAAGGATGGGTAAATAAAAAGGAAAAAAAACCTGCTCCAGTTTTTATACTGATAATGCTCTCTGAAAATGAGAAGTCATACTTTGTATTAAACATCTGCTTCTAAAAAGGGGAGGGAACATGGAAAAAACTTTATTTTATTTTTTAAATGAAATTGAAGAGAGAATTAATTTTCTAAGCAGATGGAGACAATAATTTAAGTGAAAAATTATTAGGAAAGCAAGAAACTTTCATTTGGAAATTTAACAAAAATCAAGAACATTTAATGTTCGAAGTATAATCAGGACAACTGGAAATTAATTATTTCAAAAATTATATTTTTACTTTATAAGTTAACTTTTTTAAAATGAGAGACTCTCAGCCAAGTAGTGGTGGGAGTGATGGTGGTACAGGCCTTTAATCCCAGCACTCAGGAAACATAGGCAGGTGGATCTCTGTGAGTCAGACGCCAGCCTAGTTACAGAGTGAGTTCCAGGACAGCCAAGGCTACACAAAGAAGCCATCTCAAAAAGAAAAAAAGGAAATAGGAAATACAGAAAGGGGGGGCAGAGAGACAGAGGGACAGAGAGACAGAGAGACAGACAGAGAAACAGACAGAGACGGAGAGACAGACAGAGACAGAGAGACAGAAAGACTCTTAGAAACTAAAAAAAAGTGTAGAGTCATCATCATACCCTTCAGGGCTGTGATGAGAATCAAAGGAATTGACTTACACTGAAAGTCAAAGGTTCATTTTATCAAGTACAGACCTTGGGAGGCCTGCCTTACTTTTTCAGATTTACTCCTTTGGTTTATTTTCTATCTATGAATGTTTTTATATATGTGTGCTGGGTGCCCATGGAGGTCAGAAAAGAGTATGGGATCCATGGAATTACAGATGGTCATGAGCTGCCACGTAGAAAGCAACTGATCCTAGGTCCTCTGCAAGACCAGTCAGTGCTCTTATCCACTTAGCCATCTCTCCAATTCTGCTCAGTTCTCTTTGTGCACTAAAAAATGAGAAGCAATGACTTTGCTTAGGCGCACTGGGAGGCCAAGGTTAGAGGGAAAACCACCCTTTCAAACCAGAAAGACCTATCTAAGCTGTTTACCCGCAGCAGAAGTCTGAAGCCATAAACTGGCAAGTACCCTGAAGTAACAGCAGGGGTACTGGCTCATGTGACACTGGAGTAACTGGCTCATGTGACACTCTTCAGTGATCTGCTGGAGTCTAAGTGTGAGATTGTGTGAGAACGAAAAAGAATTGTGCCGCTTTGCAAGTAATCTGCCACATATCGTCATAAATGGAGCATCTGTGCCTATGGGAGACCCATTTTTCATGCTCATCTCCTCCCTCGCTTCAGTTTATCACAGAGGTAATGGCAGGCCAACATTCACTTTATCCCCTTTGCTTTTACCGGATTCGAGTCCAGTGAATGAGTCAGGCCCAGTCTACTAATGCCACCTCATCCGAAGCCTTTCAGCGTCTCTTTGTTCTTTCTGTAATTATGAGCCTAAGCTAGGAAAACAGAGCTTCAATCCAGAAACCACATACAGCAAGCATAGACAGGATAGCCCACATGCTAAACATGGTGGGACAGAAAACGTGACCAGAATTTTGGACTGCCAGTGAAATCAAGCTCTGACACCAGCGTACTTACTAGACTCTGTATCCTGTGATATAACCATCAGAGGATATTTATTCAACTCAGTGTTAGCCATGCTTCTCTTATCACTTGACACTTTTTCTTTTTTTGGATATTTTGTTATTTACCTTTCAAATGGTATCCCCTTTCCTGTTTTCCCATCCATAAACCCCTTATCCCACCCCCACCCCTGCTTCTGTGTATGCGAGTTTTCCCCCACCCATGCACCCAACACTTCTTGTCTCCCTACCCTGACATTTCCCTACACTGGGTTGGGGGTTCCAGCCTTGGCAGGACCAAGGACTTCTCCTCCCATTAGTGCCCAACAAGGCCATCCTTTGCTACATATGCAGCTGGAGCCATGGGTCTGTCCATGTATAGTCTTCGGGTAGTGGTTTAGTCCCTGGGAGCTCTGGTTGGTTGATATTGTTCTTCTTATGGGGTTGCAAATCCCTTCAGTTCCTTCAATCCTTTTTCTAACTCCTCCAATGGGGACCCCGTTCTCAGTTCAATGATTGCCTGCAAGCATTCACCTCTGTATTTGACTGAACGCCTTTTTTAAATGATCGTACTCAGCCATCTGTAAATGGCTGAAAAAAGACAGAAAATCAGAAGTGAGAGAATAAGCTGAACCTGAGGGGAAAATTAAGGTTTCTTAGCAATGAAAGACACACTAACGGAAGTGAGCACAAAAACCTAAGAAGGGAAACAAATGTCTGTTTGCATACCATAAGATTAAGAAACAAAATATAGCTGTGCATGGGAGCTCTGACTGCAACTCCAGCTACTTCAGCTACATGGTAAGCTGAGGCAGAAGGATTGCAAGTTCAATGCCTCCCTGCTGGAGTAACTTAGTGGGACTCTGTTTCAAACTTTTCAAAGAAGGTCAAACACAAATAAGTGCTCCTATAAATCAACATTTAAGATTACATGTGACCTACTTGGAAAATTGAAAAAACTTATAAACATGTAAACTCACAGTGTATATTCAGGTCAACAAGATGCAGTTGTGTGTCTGGCTTGCTGCTCAATTTATGAGGTTGTTCCTGATGTAAATAGTACCTACGTTTTAGGTACATTAGTAAAAATAATGAAGTATTTATTTAGACCTTAAAATGCATAGTACAATTCTTTGTGAATCAAACCAAATAAACTACATATTCCTCTGGAAGGCAGTGACTATTACAAAAGCAGCTCACTGCTCTAAAGATCTAGACTGGACAAGCACGTTGACTTCAAGGAAGGCACTCACTTCTTGGCTCAGATTCTACATTTATGCAATGAGGTCTTAAATCCTCTTCTGATCTTGTGCAAACCAAGCAAAATAACGGGTGTGGGAGCTTAATATGCAGAAGTCCTCTTATTTGCAGAGGGCATGGCACAAAATCCACATTATAAAACTATGGATAGTGTAAAATGAGGAGAGAGGTTTAAATGGGGAAGGAGATTGGAGGGTAGTGTGAAACAGGGGTAGAGGAAGAATAAATAACATTAAAGCAATGTTTGATAATTTACCTGAAACCTACTATATATTTAATGTATATTCATAAATACACACATACACACACACACACACACACACACACACACACACACACATACACACATAAAGAGAAAGAAAGTATTTGGAATTATACTACACAGGAAATCAGAATGATTAAAATTTTCATTACCAGGTGTGGAATACCTGGTTTTAATGTTTTGGCCATGGGTGTCCCACAGACAGCTGCCCACCACAACCTGATGGCAAGCAAGACCCTGTGGCTGAAGACATTACACATTTTTGTCATGGGATGTAGAATGATAAAGTTGGTACTTATCAAGAAGCTTTCATGGTATCAAGAGATGCTACTCAGTCTTTTGAAGGAAATAAAAGTCAGCAATAATGTTATGAAGCTGTGAACCCTATGAGCTACAGCAAGGACTGGTACAGCAAGAAATGCCTACAGAAATGGAATAGTACCATAGATTTTATGGAAGTAACCAATCTCTTTCTGGTTAGACTTTAGACCAGCTCTTCAGAAAGAGACATATGCCTAGCATTGAAAATCTGACCAAGAATAACCTATAGTTGGGGAGCTCACAAGCCCTCAGATGAACCTACTACTTCGATGAGTGGAAACAGTATTAAACTGCCCTCTAAACTCCTATCTTTATATCTGTAGATTAGTGTAGCTTTCTGGTCTCATCAGAGATGTTTTTGTGTGTAGTGAACAGCAGTTAATGGAGAAACTCACCAAGGTTCAAAAGGCAGAAAATATATTTCTGTGGCATGCTTGGGACACTATATCATACAAAATCACCCCAAATGCTCAAGGACCATTGAAGAAAAGAGAATGTAAAAACGTAAGTCAGAGGTCGGGGGGACCAGGATAAAACAGTGTCTTCTGAACATGATAGAACCAAGATTATTGCATCTGTGAAGTCTAAATAGGTGTGTAGTTGTCTGTACAAAGCAGCACAGGACCAAGCGGGCCAACATTCCAACATGGTGTGAAAGAGGTTTATGAGCCTCCAACCCTAACTGAGATGTTCTTGCAAGTTGCCAGCTCTGGAGGTGGGAGGTTTTAAGGATGTGACTTCTGGAAGATAAACCATGTTCCAATGGATGGTCACACATCCACAGCTGGCTGGGCAGCACACACCGGAATCAGCAGGTTATATAAAAGGAAAAGAAAATAAACAGAAAAACAGAGCGTGAAGTTGGGAGGAGGTAGTTGAAAAGATTAAGGGAAAGGAATCAGGGGTAAACGTGATCAAAATGCAATGCGTGCAGTTTGCATGAAATTCTCAAAGAGTTAATGACAAGGCATTAAAATTAATTTTTAAATTTAATGTTAAGATGTGAACAAGCTCAAATAATAATAGAACAGAACAATTACAATGCATATAAGCATGATCTATTTCTCTAACTTACCACTTGGAAGGTGGTGAGCCGAGCATTGATGCACTGGAAAATAGCTTACTTCCTGGGAAGAACAGGTGTTTGTCCAATAATTCAGGCTGGTAAATGGAAAATTTCCAATAATTTCTTTCTGGAAATTTTTACTGTATTTTCAGATCATGTTTCATCACAAGAAAAAGAATTAATAGAAATAATGCAAGAGCAACGTCAATCAGGGATAGACGGTGACAACTTAAATTTTTATTGATATAGTTTTGTTCTCCTTTAAAGCTTATCTCTAACCAAGCAAGGGGAATTATAATATAGATTTTCATTTTAATGAAAAATATTATCTTAATAAGTTTTCTTTATAGAAATTACAAATGACTTTTACCTTTATGTCAAATAAATACTGTGGAAAGTTATGTAATTGTTGAAATCAATCGCATCCTTATTCTGTATATTAAAATGAGAGATAACTGAAAGAGCAAGCCATGCTTTATTAATATTAGAATGCCACACAGTACTCAGTACACTGCCTGGAACCCAGTCAGGCCTTACTGACTACTTATGTCCAGTCACCCAAAGGGGAGCGCTTCACGATTCCATGGGTATGACACAGCTGAAAGCAAGGACTTCAGAAAGGACAGGGTAGAATGCCAGCTACCAGAGGCATGGTGGGGGTGTGGACAGAGTGGTGTGTTAACAAAGAAAGATAAATAAATTCTAAAAACTTTCTTTTTCTATTGTATTTTTATTTATATTTCAAATGTTATCCCCTTTCCTGTTTTCCTGTCCACAAGCCCCCATCCCATCCCTCCTCCCCTTTCTTCTAGGAGGGTATTCCCCCTCCCAAACCACCCACCCCTTCCTGCCTCTGACATTCCCCTATACTGGGGCATCCAGCCTTGGCAGGACCAAGGGCTTCTCCTCCCATTGGCGCTCAACAAGGCCATCCTCTGCTACATATGTAGCGGGAGCCATGGGTCTGTCCATGTGTACTTTTTTTTTTTTTTTTTTTTTTTTTTGGTGAATCATAGTTTAATATGTGGCTATTCTATGATATGAAACAAAGGAAGTTGTTTAGCAGACTCTTTGGATAGTGGTTTAGTCCCTAGAAGCTCTGGTTGGTTGGTATTTTTTTTTCTTATGGAGTTACAAACCCCTTTAGCTCCTTCGATCCTTTCTCTAACTCCTCCAATGGGGACCCTGTTCTCAGTTCAATGGTTGGCTGTGAGCATTTGCCTCTGTATTTGTCATGCTCTGGCTGAGCCTCTCAGGAGACAGCTATATCAGGCTCCTGTCAGCATGCATCTCTTGGCATCAGCGATATTGTCTTTGTTTGGTGACTGTGTGTATTTGGGCTGGATCCCCAGGTGGGGCAGGCTCTGAATGGCCATTCTTTCAGTCTCTGCTCCAAACTTTGACTCCATGTCTCCTCCTATGAATATTTTTCCCCCTTTTAAGAAGGACTGAAACATTTTTGAATGACTTTGGTCATCCTTCTTCTTGAGCTTCATGTAGTCTGTAGATTGTATCTTGGGTAATTCGAGGTTTTGGGCTAATATCCACTCTAGACCACATTCTATGAACAATACTGCATTCATGCCAGGTGTGGTGACACATACCTTTATTCCTAGCACTTGGGAGGCAGAAACAGGTGGATTTCTGTGAGTCTGAGGCCAGCCTGGTTTACCTAATGAGCTCCAAGACAATCATGGCTACATAGTGAGATCCTGTTCCTAAAACAGCAGCAGCCTCAGCAGCAGCAGCAAAAGAACACTGTATCATACACTTAAGAATTTGTTAAGAGGGGGCCGCAGATACAGATTAGTTCATAGGGTGTTTGCCTCTAATCCATGAAGCCCTGCGTTTGCTCTTCAGCACCATATATACATATATATGGAAGCATGCATCTGTAATCCTAGCACTCAGCATGTAAAAGCAAAACAAATCAGAGGTTCAAGGTCATCTTCAGCTACACAATAGAGCTGAATACATAAGACTGTTTCTTGTCTCAAAAAAAAAAAAAAAGCTACTTTCTAAGAGGATAAATCTATCCCTAAATATTCCTAACACTATAAAATATAAATTTTCTAAGAACTGAAAGAGACAAACTATTTCCAGCTGCCTGTGATTTTCCCTGATGTCCTTGTTCTCAGCCACCTTTCTTAAGGTAACTGTTACCTTCCTTTTTAACTCATTCTTACCCTGTGCGTTTACACAAACAGCGTGAATCAAGTGATGCCATCTAAAATCTGTATGCTCCTGAGTTTCCTTAAGGCTGTAAAGAGTGTAAGGCAAATAAAGCACTTGAGAGCTTCTGTTTGGAAAGAGTGTAAGGCAAATAAAGCACTTAAGAGCTTCTGTTTGAAACACCATCTCCAAAAGAATCTGAAGTTTGACATTAGGTATCAACTGAAGTGGAAACAACCTGGCCTGTGGTTATAAACCTTCAATTCATCTACGTGATAAAACCTAATGCTGCCCCACAAAAGGTGAGCAATTCTTTTAGTTTTCCTGGTGTGTGTGTGTGTGTGTGTGTGTGTGTGTGTGTGTGTGTGTGTGTGTGTGTAATATATATATATTATTTCAGGTTATTGTGAAAGGTGCTGTTTCCCTGATATCTTTCTTAATCTATTGGCCATTTGTATATAAGAGGACTACTAATTTTTGTGAGTTAATTTTGTATCCAGATACTTTACTGAAAGTGTTTATTTGAAGTAGGAGTTTCTTAGTATAATTTTAAGATCACTTATTTACACTATCATATCATTGCAAGTAAAGATACTTTGAGCTCTTCCTTTCCAATTTGCATCCCTTTGATCTCCTTAAATTGTCCTATTGATGTAGCTAAGACCTTTTTAAGTACTATGTTGAATAGGTCTAGAAAGAATGGACAGCCTTGTCTTATTTCTGATTTTAGTGAAATTGCCTTGAATTTCTCTCTATTTAAGTTGATGTTAGATATGGGCTGCCTTTATTATATTGAGGTATGCCCTAATCTCTCCAGGATTTTTATAATGAAAGGGTGTTGGACTTTTTCAAAGATTTTTCCTTCATCTAATGAGATGATGGTGTGGGTTTTTTCTTTGTTTATGTGGTATATTACATTTACTGATTTTCTTATATTGAACCATCCCTGAACTCTGGGATAAAGCCTATTTGATCATAGTGGATAAACTTTTTGATGTGTCCTTGGGTTTGGTTTACAAGTGTTTTATTGAAAAGGTTTGCATCTATGTTTATGCAGTAAACTAATCTGTAATTCTCTTTCTTTGTTGGGTCTTCATGTGGTTTGGGAATCAGGGTAACTGTGGCCTCATAAAATGAATTGGGCAGTGTTCCCTCTGTTTATATTTTATGAAATAATTTGAGAAATATTGTCATTAACTCTTCTTTGAAAGTCTTGTAGAATTCTGCACTAAAACCATCTGGCCTTGAGCTCTTTTTGGTTGGGAGACTTTTAATAACTGCTTCTATTTCACGAGGGATTATAAGTCTCCTTAAATTGCTTATCTGATCTTTGGTAAGTGGTACCTATCGAGAAAACAATCCATGTCTTTAAATTTTCCAGTCTGGTGGAGTACAAGTTTTTAAAGTATGTCTTTATGGTTCTGTGGACTTTGTTGGTTCTATTGTTATGTCCCCTTTTTTATATCTAATTTTGTTAATTTGAATATATATTCTCTCTGCCTTTTAGTTAATTTGGATAAGAGGTTGTCAAGCCTGCTGACTTTCTCAGAGAAACAACTCTTTATTTCATTGATTCTTTGTATTATTGCTATTGTTTTTCTGTTTGTTTGTTTTAGCCCTGAGATTGATTATTTCTTGGCATTTACTTCTTTGGAAGTTCTTTTTGTTGATGTTCTAAACCTTTCAGGTATGCTATTAAGTTTCTATTAGGAGATCTCCCAGTTTTTCTAGATAGGCACTTAGTTCTATGAAATTGCACCTCATTGTGTCTCAAAAATTTGGATATGTTGCATATTATTTTTATTCAATTTTAGAATGTGTTTTAATTTCTCCCTTGACTCTTTTTGATTCAGTAGAGAGTTGTTCAGTTTCCATGAGCAAGCTCTATTGTTTCTGTTGTGGATGTCCAGATTTAATGCAAAATGATCAGATAAGATACAGAGTAGTATTTCAATTTTCTGTTGAGATTTGCTTTGTGTCCAAGCATATGGTCAACTTTAGGGAAAGTTCATGAGGTATTGAAAAGAAGGTATATTCTTTTGTGTTTAGGTGAAATATTCTGTAAATATATACTAGTTTCATTTGACTTGTAATATCGTTTAACTCCAGCTTTCCTCTGATACATTATTTATTTATTTATTTATTTTTTTTATTAACTTGAGTATTTCTTATATACATTTCGAGTGTTATTCCCTTTCCCGGTTTCTGGGCAAACATCCCCCACCCCTTCTTTATGGGTGTTCCCCTCACCATCCTCCCCCCATTGCCGCCCTCCCCCCAACAATCTAGTTCACTGGGGGTTCAGTCTTAGCAGGACCCAGGGCTTCCCCTTCCACTGGTGCTCTTACTAGAATATTCATTGCTACCTATGAGGTCAGAGTCCAGGGTCAGTCCATGTATAGTCTTTAGGTAGTGGCTTAGTCCCTGGAAGCTCTGGTTGCTTGGCATTGTTGTACTATGGGGTCTTGAGCCCCTTCAAGCTCTTCCAGTTCTTTCTCTGATTCCTTCAACGGGGGTCCTATTCTCAAATCAGTGGTTTGCTGCTGGCATTCGCCTCTGTATTTGCTGTATTCTGGCTGTGTCTCTCAGGAGCGATCT
Source organism: Rattus rattus (assembly GCF_011064425.1). NCBI lineage: Eukaryota > Metazoa > Chordata > Mammalia > Rodentia > Muridae > Rattus > Rattus rattus. Next base: position 55,286,947 of record NC_046165.1, on the reverse strand, counting down.
ACATCCGGCTCCTGTTGGCCCTCACTTCTTTGCTTCATCCATCTTGTCTAATTGGATGGCTGTATATGTATGGGCCACATGTGGGGCAGGCTCTGAATGCTCTGATACATTTTTTGGTCAATATTACCTGTGTATTGACAAGAATGGTGTAATGAAGTCTTCCACTACAATGTGTGAGAAGCAATACGTGATTTAAGTGGTAGTAGTGTTTCTTTCAAAAACTTAGGTGCTCCCATGTTTGGTGCATAAATGTTAAGAATTGCACTGTCTTACTGGTAGATTTTTTTCTTTCATGAAATGTACTGTCACTTTCTATGTCTTGTGACTAGTTTTGGTTTGAGGTCTATTTTGGCAAATATTTAAATGGCTACACCAGCTTGCTTCTTCAGTCCATTTGCTTGGAATATCTTTTTCCATCCTTCTATCCTGATATGATATCTGTTGTTAATGTTAAGGTGTGTTTCTTGGATGCAGAAGAAGAATGAATCCTGTTTTCATAACTAGTCTCTTGGTCTGTGCTCTTTTTATTGGAGAATTGAGACCATTGATATTGAGAGAGATTAATGAAAGACATTTATTGATTTCTGTGTTTTGTTGTTGTTGTTGTTGTTGTTGTTGTTGTTGTTGTTGTAATGGTGGTGGTGTGGTCGTGACTGTGGTCAAGGTTGTGATTGCGGTTATGGCCATAGTCATGATGGTGTAGTGTTTCCCTTCTTTTGATTTGCTGGGCTGGAATTATTTATTCTTTGTTTTCTTGGGTCTGATTAACCTCTATAGGAGTTTTCCACTTTCTATAGAGCTGGATTTATAGGTAGATACTGCTTAAATTTGGTTTTATCATGAAATATCTTATACTCCACCTATAGTGATTGAAAGTTTTGCTGGTATAGTAGTCTGATCTGGCATCTGTGGTATCTTAGTATCTGGAGAACGTATATCCAGGTCCTTTTGGCTTTTCTAGTCTCCATCGAGAAGTCAGGTATTATTCTAATAGGTCTGTGCTTATATGTCACATGGTCTTTTCCCCTTGCATTTCCCACTCTCTGTTATATACATTTATTATTTTGATTATTATGTGCCAAGGGGAATTTTCTTCTGGTGTAGTCTTCTTGGTGTTCTGTATGCTTTATGTAACTTGATTGGCATCTCCTTTTATAGGTTAAGGAAATTTTCTTCTATGACTTTTGTTAAAAATATCTTCTGTGCCTTTGACATGGGTTTCTTCTCTTTCCTCTAATTCTATTATTCAAAGATTTGGTCTTTTTAAAATCCCAGATTTCCTGGATAGTTTGTGCCACATTTTTTTTAAGATTTAACACTTCTTTGACTATGGATTCATTCCTTTTATCTTTTCTTCAATGCCTGAAATTCTTGCTTCCATCTCTTTTATTCTGTTGGTGGTCTTGGCTCTGAATTTCCTGGTCAAATTCTTTATATTTACAGAATTTCCTGTTTGAATTTTCTTCATTGATTTTATTTCCACTTTCAGATCTTAAACTCTTTTATTCATTTTCTTCCACTGTTTGTACTTACATAGATTTCTTTAAGGAATCCATTCATTTGCTCTTTAAGGACCTCTATCATATTTAAAAGGTAACTCTCTTGTGCATCAGCCATGTTATAACACCTAGAGCCTGCTATGGTAGGGTTGTGGTGATCTAGTAGAGACATATTGTCCTGGCTCTTACTGAGGTTTTATTCTGGCATCTAGGCATTTGGCTTGGGGAAGGTTGTAATTCTAGGTGCTGATTTCTGGTCTTGTTTTTGTTGGGTTGGTATTTTACTCCTTGGTTTCTGATGCCCACTTATTAGAATGTGGTGGTTGTATGTTGTAGCCTTGTAGGATTTTGTACTGGATCCTAATGGATATGGCCACAGGGAGTCCTGGACAAAATGTGTTTGTAGGCATTGGGAGATGACACTTAGGATTTGGGGTTTGAAGGAGTCCACAGCAGGGTGCTCCACTGGAATCTGGTTAGTCCCCTGAGGGAGTGAGGAGGAGCCACAATAGGTAATCTGCTAAAGAGCCAAAGAAGTAGATATGGAGGAAATGGGGTGGGAGGAGTTGAATACCTGAAGCTAGCCTATCTGCTTTGCTGGCCTGCTTGCTTCTTTGTCAGGCTTGGCTGTCAGGATCCCAGAGAAAGTCTTCTGGAGTTGGGAGCCTGGAAAAACAAAATGTGTGGGGAGGAAGTTTGGAAGAAAAGATATGCATAGTCTGCTGGAGATGTAAGGAGAAACAGGAAGCGGGTGGGGGCTGCAGCAGGTGCTCTGCTACAGAGCTAAAGATGGGACTGTGGGATTGGATTTTGAAGGCTGGGTAGAGATGAAGATCTGCAATTATCCTACCTGCTTCTTGGGCCCAAGTGGCCTGTGGGTTCCCTGGGAATGCCTGCTATAATTTGAAGCTGGGATGAAGCAATGAGTTGGGGTGGAAGGAGTTTAGAGGGGAAAATCTGTGGGATCCACTAGAGATAGGGGTGTGGGGATGTTGTGGTTTGCCCTGAAGTTATCTGTATTTTGATGCTAATTCCACTGCCCCAAGGACAGCTGCCTAATCATGTACTCAGGAATCAGGTGACTTCACCAGAACCTCCCCATTGAATTTGTAAAGTACAGGTGAAGGGCAGGTACAGGATAGAAGGAGGCCTGTCATTGGAGGAGAAGGAAGGATGGGCGGGAGAGAAGTTTGAAGGAAGAGGAGGAGACTAGAGGAGAAAGGAAGAGACAGGAGAGAGGAGAAGGTGAGAAGCCATGGCAGGTGACATTAAGATTCTGCTCTGTGTATTTACAGATTGTTATTAATGTTCCTAAGGGATGGATGGTACCAGGCTTTGTATGTTTAAGTGGGCAATTATATCTTATCAATTGGGTCAAAGATTATTGTGTCGTGTGTTCTTTTATGTGACGGTTTGAGTGTAGGAAAGTGTGCGGCAGCAGGAGACTCTGGGCCGCCGAGGAGTTGGGATGTGTTTCCGCCAAGATATCTAGCAGATACCTTGGGCACCGCAGTGCAGGACCCAGCAGGGTAAAAGACACCTATACTTTTCATATTACTTTTATATTATACAACAACATGGGGAGAAGGAACTCTGTAGCAGGTAGTCTGCTATAGAGCTGGGAATAAGACTGTAGAATTGAATTTGGAGAAGTGTATTCTGCCAGTCATTGCTCCATCACTATCTCTTCCACAGGGTGGTCTAACAAGTTGTAGATCTTCCATGGAAACAAGTTTCTCATCTGACTGGCAAATGTATTAGCCTTTCTCTTCTCCCAGCTTGAAATTCTAATTTGGAAGGTCCAAATGGTTTCAATGGCTTGATTGTCAAAGTGAGGAACATAAGTAATTCTGGAATATCTTCAGCCTGGCCAAGCAGGGTTACAGAAACACTTATTTCTCTGACCTTCTTACCTGTATCTGATTGTTACTGGAGTTATCAGAGGAAGAACATGAGCCCTATCCACCTAGGATTGACCATCTTCAATAAACCAATTCAAGACACAATAAGATAGTGAAAAACAGAAAAGGAGAGGTGTTCAATTCAATGTGGCCATATTGGGAATGAATGTCTATTCTTCAAGTCTATCTTTGGAGTCCTGACATATAATTTATGTTCACATAGAATGCCAAAATTGTGAGTAACTAAGCTATTCTGATCAAGGTATTTATTGTCCTGTCCATTATCATTGTCTGGGGCCCCAATCCCTCTTACAAGATAGTCTGGTAAATTAATAAAACTGTATGAAGTCCCTCCAGGTAACAAACTCCTCCTTTGGTTAGCACCAGGGCCTCTAGACTTTGTCTTCTCCCAGCAAGAGATTGTTGAGAAAATTCCTTTGGGTGCATTGTCTTGACAGTCTAATAGCAAAACTGTGTGGGAGGAGTTGCAAATATTTCATTCGAATATAGTCATTCCTACCAAGGCAGCTAATTGATCTTGTTTCTTCATCTCTACTTAGACCTGGGCTCTGTCTTATCTCCTCTCAGATCTATATACTGTGACCAAAGGATTATCCCTTTAACCTTTAACCTTTAACCTTTTCTGGCATTCATAAGCACTGTGTAAGACTCCAGTGATGCACAAGGGTCAAGACCTCTACCAAGAGTATTGCATGTTAGATAATACCAACGAAAATGGTGCTTCTCCAATGTGTAGCTATCTATCCATAACATAAGGTTATGTCTAAGCCTCAGACAACTTCAAAAGCATCCTTTCCTTGAACTTTCTACTTGTTCAAGGTCAGCCTTCTCTTTTCTCAGGTCTTTTCCCCCATTTGCTCAAGTTTTCACAAGTTCAGTCTCTTAGATCTCCAAGAACATGTCTGAAGTTCTCAAAGCCTCTGTAGCTGTCTGGTTTTCTAGTATTTTCCCCCTCAATTACCCAGCCATGTTCCTGTTTGTCCAACTGAAGTCACAGCTCCAGGCAGTTGAGATACTGAAGACTGTTTGTTTGCTGTTCTTCAGTAGTGCCTTGAGGTAGTTTTCTCCCTAGACAGACAGACAGACAGACAGACACACACACACACACACACACACACACACACACACACACACACACAGCCCTCCCTCCTGAACTAACTCTAACTCTATCTATATCTCTCTTTGAATAAAGCTTTCCCTGTTTTTTTTTTCAAGTTCAGATAAAATATTACATGTGTTATAGGGATGATATTTTTGACAACATTCCAAAAGCAATCAGAGCTTCCCATTTTGTGCAATAATACCTATGTCTGGCTTTCACTTTGCTGATCTCAAGTAGAGATGATCAGAAACAGCTCCAACTACAAATCTCAAAGACCTCATCTTACTGAGCCCAGTATTGTTTTTTGCCTTGTCAGTGATTCTCAACCTGTGGGTCGTAACCCTTTTGGAGGTCATGTTTTAGATATCCTACATATCAGATATTTCTATTATTAATAACAGCAGCAACAAAATTACAGTTATGAAATAGCAATGAAATAATCTTATGGTTGTGATCACTACAACATGAGGAACCATATAAATGGGGTCACAGCATTAGGAAGGTTGAAATCCACAACCTTAGATATATGGTTTTCAGTTTGTTAGATAACTTTGGATATTGCCAATTTTCTGAAATGGTCACTTTTACTGCTTTGGGTGCACTTTGAGTGAGTTCCCTGAAGTCTATCCTTCCAGAAGTCTATTCTTCATTTCTCTATCAATTGTTAGGAGTCACAGACATGGCTCAGTGGGTAAAGATGCTTGTTAGGCATGCTTTGGAACCCTGAGTTCAGTCTCAGAACCATGCAGTACAGATTGCATCTGCCATCCCAGCATTCTTGCTACAGTGAGATAAGAGTGCAAGACAGAAGATTCTTGTGGGGCAACTAGCATACAGCCTGCAGTGCAGCCTCAGGAACAAGAGAGATTCTACCTTGAAGAAGTAGGAAAGAACCAGCTCCTGAAAATTATCATCTGACTTCCATATGCAAATATACTTACACACTCTCACTCACACAATTTAATTTAAATTAATAGATATAATATAAATAATATTGTATGTTATGTATAATAATAAATATATATGTTGCTGTATTATTTGGCCAAGTACATCAGATCCTCTCTCTGCTTTATATTTCCTCCAAATGGAAAACCCAATTTATGCCACAAAACATAAATAAATCACTCTAAAACTGAGTATGCAAAGGTCTAAAGAGTTGTATCAAACATGCATGTAATTGTGTACTTGCATGTAGGGTAGATGAGTGAAAACATGATTCCCTCCCCTTTATTTAAAGAAATAACTTAAAATAACCATAGGCATCTCTGCCTATGACAAAACTGCTAAGACTACAGTAGCGGATGAAAGCTAGTTCAGGTAAACATGTTCAATGATCCCTGGAAGGTAGGAGCTGATAAAGGCAATCTTACATTAACTTGTTTTGTCTGAGGTCCTCTTTAACAATGGGAAACACAGGTGTTTCTGTGCCTTTGCGTAAAAAGAATTTTTGCTCTCCAGGTACCTGTCATACAACAACTATTGTGAGCTTAGAGTCGGATGACTCTATATTCAACAACTAAAATTAAATAGCCCCATCAACTACTCGGTGCATAAATGAGATATCCCTGTGCTCTTCCCAAGCTAAACCCAGTGGATAAAAAAGCCTCTGAGAAATTATTATTTCTTCTCTCTCTCTCTCTCTCTCTCTCTCTCTCTCTCTCTCTCTCTCTCTCTCTCTCTCCTTCACAGTTGTCCTTCACATATCTGATCCCAAAACAAAGGGAAACAAATACAAGAACACATACCACTACTGGAGTCTTTTTTCCATGATAATGTGTGTGTGTGTGTGTGTGTGTTTGTGTGTGTGTGTGTGTGTGTGTGTGTGTGTGTGTGTCCATTCTTTCCTGAGGGGGCAGCTCACATTCCTACAGTTCTACTATTCCAAATCGACTTATTTAACTAACTCTGAAGACAATTACAGATAGCCAGCTTAGGTTACTGCCTTCTGTGGCTCTTTAGTTGTTCAAGCATCATACTTTGACTTCTGGGCCAGAAGATAATCTTCTGACAGTCAGCAGTGAGGTTGTGTGTTCTCTACAATCTTGCACTGAATTTACTGTCATCCTCATTTGACTAAACATATAGTGCCCATAATCAGTAGCTAACCTTGCTGATCAGCTACTGGGTATGGCTAAATGTACACTTATTTACTTCACATATATTATTTATATTTCCTACATATATTGTCATATACTATCACCTCTTTGGATGAATAATGCAAAGACATAAAGTACCTAAGGCACCTCTGTTTTGCATAGGAGAAAGATGAGTCCTACAGACACTCAACAGTGGATTCCGGAGCACATAACCAGTGAGTGGTAGAAACATGTCTTATCTCAGAGCTTCACTCCAAGAGCTAAATGCCTGCATCTTTGAACGCATTGTCTCCCTTAGATCCCAGTGACACTGAAGCTAATTTTTCAGGTGGTCTTGAACAATTATATCACATATTTCATTTTCACTTCTCTACAGATAAAAGCTGCAGTTGGGTCAGAACAATCATCACCAAACTTCCACTGTGTCACTGTATGGTCCAAAAAAGATACCTCTGTTAATGTGTACCCGTAATGCTCTGTCCATTTCAATTCCCACACATGAATTGGCTTGAACAATAATGAAAACAGCTTCTCTTCTTCTCAACCATCCCCTTACTTCATCTTTGCAGCATTTACAGGTGTTACTGAATGTCTCAGTAACAAAACAAAAGAGCACCTCAGAGATAGTTGCAAAGCTAATAATGCAAAGGGGGAATTCTCTGCTTTTGGACTATTAAAATGTGTTAGTGTTTCCTTAACCTTTAGGTTCTTGACATCTACACACACACATGCCTGGCCTCACAGTGTCCAGCAACAGGTCCATAACAAAAAAGAAAAAAGAAAAGAAACAGACAAATAAAGAAGTAAAGAAAAGAAAAAGCTATAGGACCAACTGTCTGCTAACTTTTAAAGAGAAAAGTCCTCCCCAGCATTTTCAACAAGACAAATTTCCTTATCTCTCAGAATTCCCCTCGTCTTTTCACCTCTTTTTTCTAAATTTCCCTTTGCCTGACAGGTAAGCAAGTTTGGACAATCCTTAAAAACACAAGTCCTATTGTTCTAGTCCAACCTTGACACTGGACCCCTTGCAGCCAGCTGAGGCTCTGACAGTAAAGAAGAGCGAGCCAACAATGCAAAATTGATTTTTATGTGAGAGGTCCAGAGAATGGATGTAACATAAAAACCTCTCAAGTGTGGCAATGCAGACTTATATCTCCAGAACTCATAATTTAATCTCACCAAGTTATCACTTAACAATTGGTTATAAATCAATGATGGAGAGAAATGTGGATCTGGTGCCATTTCCAAAGTCAATAGTGAGCTCAAAAAATACTGAACAGGAAAGTCTTGTCCCTGCTTCATCACCACCAGCAGATCCACAATGGCATCTGTGCATTAGTTCAGTGTCTTGTACCCATCTCAGTAGTCCCTGGCATAGCTCTCTGTAACAAGTTGATAAGCAACAAGGCTAACAAACACAGCTGGTAGAAGTTTAAGCATAACAAGTACAATGCCATATGCCCATGTGGAACATGGGGCTTTCTATCCAGTTCCAGAGATCCAGACTCTGGCTTGACTAGCAATGCCTGGCCCTTATTAGTTGAAGGGGCATAACCTTACAAGGTATGGAGAACAAACAGTATGGCAAGCAAAATAAGTTTAAGTTTACAGTGATTCTCTTTGTTCATTGATACTACACAGCAGGTATGCTGTGGTTTATATTTAAAAGGAAAGTAAGAAGGAAGGAAGGAAGGAAGGAAGAAACTCAATTAGATTTGATTATATCACTTAGAAAATAATAAAATGAATTCACCTAATGTTATATGGCTATCCAACCCAGTAAACACATCCCTGAGCCCAAAACTTAAGACTTGCAACTAGTACTGGGATGCTCAGGCAATTTGATCAATTTCCAGCTTGCCAACAGACTACAACATCTGACAGGACAGGGACAAAGGAGTTACAGAGATGGTGCAAGGTGTGGTCTTAGGTTCTTTCTCTAATTTTCTGTAAAAGAGTTAGATTCTAAAGACCATAATAGAGGACAAGAAGATGATTAGAAAGCATGTCCTGTGCTAAAGAATAAACCACGTTAAAGGATTGGCTGTTTTGTATATTTTTAAGATTTATTTTAAATTATGTGTATGTGATGGGGGGAGGTAATGGTGTTTGAACCTGTAAGTGCAGGTGCCTATGAGTCCAGAAAAAGGTACCAGCTCCTTGTGTAGTTAGAGTTACAGGGAGTTGTGAACCACCTGCTGTGGGCACTGAGAATCAAAATCAGTTCATCTTCAAAATCAGTAGAGGCTCTTAAGCATTAAGCCATTTCTCCATCCTTTTGTATTTTTCATGTAACCTAAGACATGATTGCAAAATTTGGCAAAACCATTTATTAAGATATCATATGCCACCCAGGCATGGTGGTACATGCCTTGAATCCCAGCACTTGGGAGACAGAGGCATCAGATCTCTGAGTTCCAAGCCAGCCTGATCTACAGGGCCAATTCCAGGATAGCCAGGGCTACACAGAGAAACCCTCTCTCAAAGAAAAGAAAGAGAGGAAAGAGATGGTCAAATTTCATTGCACACATAGGAAATTCTCATAGAATTGAAAAGCCAGTTCTAAATTCATTGATATTAAATAGAAGTCCAAGAGGTTTGAACCACCCCCCCCCCCAAATAAGTCTAATCTGATTGGAATTGTTGACAGGAGCTAGAATGGATAAAGGATACAACAATTGTGGCAGGCTATTATTCCTTATAGCACAAACTTACTGAGGCTAAGAGCAAGTTCCACTGGCAATTTGGGAGGTGCAAAAGTATTTCGTTTTACCTATGCTTAAATTAAGCATATCACTATCACATCTTCTTCCCAAAAGACTATCTAACCAGATTTGACATGTGCCACCATGTCTAAGAACATTAAACTAGTGTTGTTAGATTGTCTCTTATTTCATTTTTATACAAAAATGACTTTACACTGAAAACCATGCTACACAGAACTTAGAAGACATTTATTGAATAAAATTGGTGCTGGCCGAATGATACTTGACACAAGGGATGCTTGGAGGTTGGGTGTGGAATCTATAAACTAGGACATTTGACTGATAGTAAACAGGAAAGAAAGAGGAGGAGGAGGAGGAGGAGAAGAAGAAGAGGAAGAGGAGGAGGAAGAAGAGGAAGAAGAGAAAGAAGAGGAAGAAGAGGAAGAAGAGGAGGGGGAGGAGGAAAAGGAGGAGGAGGAAGAGGAGGAGGAGGAGAAGGAGAGAGAGAGAGAGAGAGAGAGAGAGAGAGAGAGAGAGAAAAAGAAAATCAATAGTTAAGGTCAGAAAAAAGCATCTGTGAGTCAGCAATAGACCTACACTTATATAGTTCAGGCACTCTACATATTGGGGAATTCTGGAAAGTGAATTATTTTAAGCACAGGATGCTTGAAAGACTGAATTGAAAACATGCTAGCTAGCTTCAGAGGTAGCCAGGCTGGCAGACATAGGTGTCACTCTGGTTTAGTAATAAAGCCCCTGGGTAACCTATGTATTCTATTTGATAGTGTCCTCATGTAGAAGGAAGGGGATGACACAGGATTCTGGGTGGGCTGAACTTGGTGGAGACACATACTCAGCCTGGAGCTGAGCTTAGCAGTCAGTGGAGGTCAATGGTAATGGGTATGGAAGCCATACTGGCTATAAAAAGTGACGAATGGTAATGATTGGGGCAGAAGGAACTGGGGTACTAACAACAACTCAGAACTTGTGTATGCATGTTGTTGACTACAGAGGGACAGTAAACTGTTGGTGAAGAATTATGGCCACATGCCCCTGAGAGTTGTCCTCCTAATAAAGCCAGAAAACCCTAGAGGAACTGAATCCAGCCACCCAGAGGATCCCCACATCTAGCTGCCCACAACTGTAGAGTGAAGTCACCAAGTGGGTCATTAATGTAGTAATTAAGGCTTATGCAGCAACACAGGTTGTGACATGAGAGATAATTAGAGGTAGATTCGAGAGCAGTAAATCTATAAGTTGTGAGGAAGATGGGCTGTTCAGAGGGAGGGTGCATACGGCTCAGAAGCAGTTGCAAGTACAGTCCTTTGCAAGTCAAATTCCTTCCAGACCTAAAGTAGTATTTGCTGCAAGACATGTTGTTACTTTTTCCCTTTTTGATTAAATCCTCTGCCTCCAGCTCTGCCTGCCCCATCTCAGAAACCCATTAGCAAAGCATGATTAGATTTATTAAAGTAACAGTGCTTTAGGAAAGCTATGCAAAGCTCAAAGCTCGCCATCACCTAAGAACATGAGTTACCACACAAAGGGACACCACTGTAAAGGTGTGATTTGTGAGATGGGGAGACGGTGGGAAATAAGCAGATACTGGGCTTCAACTAATTTCACAGAATTATTTTGTCAAACTCTCACACGTTCTGTTTGCCCTGTGAGTCTTTCTGTTCCAGCACATTTTCCTCTCTCCTATTCTACCACACTGACCTCTCTTCTCTCTTGTTCACACCTGATCAGATACTAAACTCCTCCTTTCCTAGAGCCCTTCCCTCAAGTCCTAGCCTTCTGCTTAGTCTTCTGATGATTTCCAGCCGGGCAGACCTCCCTGCCACTCACTCACCCATTCTTTAAATCTGTTCTGGTCCTTAGGTCTTGCTATACACATCCTACCCTACTGTACTCTTTTAAGAGAGGGTTGCCCTATTGGGTAATCTTCGTTTTCTATCTAACTAGGTTCTTCCTTACCTAGAAGACATATTTCTGTGTTCTCAGATTAAGAAAAAAAACCACAAAGGAATTTCCCACTTTCTCATAAACCTATCTACCAGCAATCATGGAGGAAAATTGCACCAAACTTTTTAGTCTTTCAGATCTATTAAAACTGTTGTTTACATTTACTTATGTTCTCAGTGGCCTTTGCTTTGTTTGAAGGGAGAAGTGAAACTATAGTGTGGAGGTTTTCAACCTGAGGCATAAAAAGCTTTTGAAAAGGATTGTTTTCCCCCTTCTAGCAGCAGTCAAAGCTAAATAAAATGAAAGTTTACAACTTTGTGGGAATCCACCAGAGAACTAAGGTTTCAGAGTAAGTAACTAACAAGCAATATGGGAAGAGACAAGTGGTGCCAAAAAGCAGAACTCTACTTCTGCTTATGTGTAGCAGGTAAACCATGTGTCACTGGAACAAATTCAGCTAACCTGACACTAAAAAGAGATATGGAGGAATTTGCATCTGACCACAATTCTGGCCATCCCAGATAAAATAAATACAAATGAACATTTGCCTTTCACTGAACGCCTTCTGTGATTGTTGATAATGGCTAGAAATAACTTAGATAGCCTCAAATCCCACAAGTGGTAAGCACACAGAAAAAAAAATTGATAGAATATTCTTAGCACTGTAAGATCAAACCACTAATACCCAGCAGGATCTCTGCAAATTTATTTTTCTCTGTAAATGAAGACACCAGAAAGGTACAAGTTACGTAGGAAATATAAAGGTGCAGAATAGAGAGGGGATAGCTGCTTACCAAGACTGGAGGGGAAAAAAAAGAACTGAGTTAAACAGAAACAACAAGTGAACCTCCATGGAATCCCGCTGACCTTCTACATATAGAATCCATCCTTGTTCCAATGAAAGCCTACTCCATGCATGGGTCATCTGTAATTCTCCAACCTTACAGAGAAAACTGTCTTGGATGCGGAGGAGCCTCAGTCACTATCACTAGCTCTTGATGAAATTTAACCTTCATGACATCGCTAAACATCCCTAAGTCTATTTCCTCACCAGTTACATAAGACTCAAGACTTGCCAACTGGACCAAACAGTAAGTGGACAATACTTAAGAGAACAACTGGAGTCCTCCCTTCTTGCCTGTGATCCTTCTCAAAGGTCACCCTTGAACTTCAGTAAATCCCAGCAGCATCTGCATACTTTTATCTTTGCAGAAATCTCCTTTGCTTTTTCTAACCACTCAGGTCAGAACATGTCGAAGGCATCAATACTTGGGTCTTGATTAATATCTGCATCTTGACTGAAGAGCCAAGGGTCCCTCCTGTGAATAAATTATGCATTCTTTTGTGAAATTTATGTTTTGTGAAAACACTCAATGAATTTAGCTGTGAGGAGTTTCTGAAGCAAGAAGCAAGGGGAATGAGTAGGCATTGAAATTCTTGGATATTAAAAATAACCTCCCAGAAGGCAAAAATGACCTCCATTTGTTTCTGCTTGCCAACCCACGCTGAACAAGCTGCCACCGAGAGCTTTATCATACACAACTGCAGAGAAGATGATTTTCTCTCATTTTCAATAATGAGTTGGGGATTTTAAAATGAGAAAGAAAAAGCTTGAGGCAGTCTCTCTGAGTACCCCTCCTGCTCAGAGAGAAAAAAGCAGGAGGTGGTTGCAACTGCCAAGGTGAAAGGTAACAAATTGGTGAGAGGGGCGGTACCTGTGGGCGGGGCATGTGAAGGAGAAGTGACAGCCTTGTATCTCCCCAATCCTGCTCTGATTTTAACTCTGCACATTAAGACATGATTCAAACATTTATTTTAAAACTAGGACGATTGCAGTACTCTCAGTAGAAATGGAGAGAAGTAGAAGAAGTTGGATGATGGGAAGAAACAAGAGAACTGTGCCTTAGACAAGTTTAGGAACCAGCAAGATGTTTGAGCTGACATGACATGAGGGTAGCTAGCCTTAGAGATATGTGCACCAATGAAGGGTTGTACTTGACAGGTTAGTCTGGGACAAGTTCTACAAATACTACTTGGAGCCATGGAAAGGATTGAAGTCACCAAGGCAGAGGAAAGAAGGAGAAAAGGAGGTGGGGTGGAAATTAAGAGGAAAAAAAGGAAGAGGATAGAAGAGGGGAAAGAAAGTAGTAGGGAAAGGAGGAAGAGGATAGAGCAAGAGAAGAAAGAGTGGAGAGGAGAGAAGAGGAGAGGAAGGGAGGGGAGAGGGGAAGGGAGAAGAGGGAGAGAGAAGGAGGGATAGGGTGATGGGAAGACAGGAAAGGGAGAGAGGAATAAGGAATAGGAAAATAACTTACAAAGAACAAGGTTCAGAGGCTAGAACAATAAAATAGAGGAAATCACAAGAAAGTGACCTCAATCAACAAAATCAAATATTAGTATGTTGTCAGAGCAGACCAAAAAAGGTGCTTGTGGGCTGAAAGATAGCTCAACTTTTAAGAGTGCTTGTTGCTCTTCCAGAGGAAACAAATTGACATAAATTCAATCCCTAATACCCACATTGGACAGCACACAAACCCTACAACTCAAGTTCCAAAGGGCCTGATGCCCTCCTTTGAATTCCATGAGCATACACACAAGCTCTTGTATATGCATGCCTACGCACACACACACACACACACACACACACACACACACACACACACGTACATACAAACACGTCTAAAAGAGAAAGAAAATGTGTTGTTTCTCTGAGCCAAGTAAAACTGAGTGACTACACCCCAACAAATCTCTTTTGCTGTTATTGTTCCCTACATCCCCATAAACACAGAACACTGCACCCCCAAATGCTTCTAACCCAAGCCTCACACACAGAGGAAGTGAATGATAACTGCTGGGATTCAGTTAAAAAGGAAAATCAGGTAGAGAGGAGAGGGAGATGGGGTGAGACATCTAGAATTAGGAGGTATTGGGGGATGTGACTTAGTGCAGTGGAAGCTTCCTGGAATCTAAGAGGATGGTGATAGTGAGGATTCCTAGTAATCGCAGATATGGAGTCTGAACTAGCCATCCTCTGTAGCCAGGCAAGGTCTGCCTCCAGTAGTGAGACTGGGTTACAGTTAGTTGAGCTGTTGGCCAAGGAGGGCTCATGGAGATCCCTACACAACTTAGGCTGATGCTAGGACAGAAGATTGCTCTCTGAAAACTGCCCGCAGAGCCTCATTGCCAAGGACAACACTCACATAGCTCATCGAGCATAGAGAGGTCAATCTGGCACAGCCTTGGAGCCTTCTCCCCTACATTCTATTCTCTGGCACAAGAAGGCACTCAGCAGAAAGAAAACCTGGTCACTAACCCAGCCACAAAACCCTCCACCTACAGTCTATCCTGCCTGCAAAAAGTGCTCACAGAACTTCTGAGAGTGGCCAACCAATGTTTGGTTTAACTTGAGGCCCATGCCATTAGAGGAAGCCCATGCCCTACACTGTCTAGAAAACCAGAAACCAGACACTGGATAGCTCAGAGACCTAGGGTAGTACCAAACATGACTAATAGGAAAAAGTCAACAAAATGATCCCTAATGATATTCTACTATACTCATAGGTTGGCACCATGTCCAGTCACCAGAGAGACTTCCTCCAGCAGTAGATGGAGCAGGTTTTAGAAGTTCCCCTCTAGGTCTAGTCACAGGACCTAAGCCACTCCTTGACAAGGAAAGTGCAAAGGAAGTGAGGAGAAGCAAGATAAAAATGAAAGGAAGTAGGAAAGACACAGGAAGGGAAGAAAGGAAGGAAGGGGAGGAAGGGAGAGAGGAGCACAGCAGAGTGGGAGAAGACAGAGAACAAAAAGAAAAGAGAAGAAAGAAAGGGTCAGAAAAAAGGTGGATGCTTGAGCTCCTAGACTCTACCAGTTCTTAACCTTCCCAGTGCTACAACCCTTCGATACAGTTCCACATGTGGTGACTCCCAACCATAAAATTATTTTCTTTACTGCTTCATAACTGAAATTTTGCTACTGTTATGAGGTGTTATGTAGATGTGTTATCCTGATATACAGGATATCTTACATGCAACTCCTATGAAAGGATCATTATGGCTCCCTAAAGGAGTCATAACCTACAGTTTGAGAGCCATATTGATTAGCGTCTATACAGCTGACTGGATGAAGCATCCATGCTATTGCTTCATATGGTGCCCAGGTCTTGGTCGTTCTCCTCTAGACTGGGCTATTTTTATCTTTCCACTTTTAGCTGCTTCCCCTTGGACTTTTTTTTTCATTGAGTTTAACTCCCATCCAGGGGCTCTCTCACAGTCTGCCCTTCCTCAGCATCTTGTCCTTTGAAGCACTGTGTTTCCATGCTTGGAAGCTCTGCTCATCTTTATCCCCATCACCTAACTTAAAGCTCTCTGAAAGTTCCCCATATTCTCTGCAGCACATGCTCAGCAGTCTTGAAGCCTTTCTTATTTTTCCTTCATAGGATTTCTTATAGGTCTTTTCCTTCCCTCCCAAGAAGCACCGTCTTTATTTCTAGCCCATTAATATGTTCTTATAACTGGACCTCCTATCCCTTTGCCTCCTTCTTCCAACTAATCCTGTATTCTGTGGTTTCTGTGTTAGTCATACTTAAACACTGGCTTCATCATCATAGTAGCCGTTACCCTATATTAAGCATTTAATATGTGTGCAACCTGAGGCCCCACATTTTATGTGAATGATATCACCTCACGCTCACCTTGAGAGATTATCCCATTTTAAATATGAGGTAACAAATGCTTACTCATCCACTAAAAACTTGCTGAAAGCACTGTATTTAAGAGCCTCCACCATTTAACCTACATTCTTAAAACTTTATCTGGTTCTTCTCTTCAAAGCATCTGTTCCAGACAAACTAGTCTGCCCATGCCTCTAGACATGGCTACAAGACCCCACCTTTACTGTCAAATGTGTTTCTCAGAGCCTACACAGATTGGCAACCTTTCAAGGGTGGAGCTCAAAGACCCAATTAGAGACCCTCAAGGCACCTTCTACTTCTATGAGAGGCATGACCACAAGTGGCCCACAGAAGCTGACCATGGAAGCCAATCAAACATGACCTCAGTAGCCATTCAACCCAGTGAACAATACCCTCCTGGTTCTTGATGATTGAAACTGGTTGGCCCTTAATTCCTTTTGCCAACTTCTGTAACGTCATGGAAAGGGATCCAATAAATCCTATAAATATATTGGTGGCATCCTAGACTAATGGCTATCAGGTTATAGTTATCTAGGTATCAGAAAAACGTTGTTATAAATTTTGAGAAGAAAAGGAAAACAAGGAAGTGTATAGCCTAGCCATGAAATTGTGTATCACTTACTTTAACCAGGTCACCATATATAGGCACTGACACACCCATTGAAGAGTTTGTCATTATAATATTCTTTTCTTTTCTAAATTGGATGTTTTTTTATTTACATTTCTTTTTTCTTTTTTATTGCATTTTTATTTACATTTCAAATGTTGTTCCCTTCCCCAGTTTCCCAGACGTAAGCCCCCTATTCCATTTCCCTCCCCTTCTTCTATAAGGGTGTTCTCCCTTCCCAACAAGCCCCCTCCCCCTGACATTTCCCTGCACTGGGGGTTCTAGCCTTGGCAAGACCAAGGGCTTCTCCTTCCATTGGTGCCCAACAAGGCCATCCTCTGCTACATATGCAGCAAGACAACACTCTTTTCTTGAATGGGTTCTTTGTTCACTTTCTCCCCAGTGCTCAGATCTCTATGGAGATATCTCATGGGAACCTTGACAGACCTAGATAAATGCAATCTTCATCCACTCATAATGCCTTTAACTTTTCTTCATAAGCCTTATCTCTAATGCCACTCTGTTGCATGCACTTCTGCCACCCTCAACTGTAAGCTCCATGAACTCAGGTGTTTTGCCTCTTTTTCTACATTGCAACCACACAAGGGTGACTTTAAAACTATGATGTGGAATAAGAGCCTACTTTGAAAACAGTTATTAAAGTCCAAATTCATGGGCAATATTCCATTTCTAATGATATAGGAATGTGTGCACCTATGGAGAAGTACATGATTGCCTTTTGCAATTTTCTAATCACTGTGCATTCGAAATATCTCCAATTCCACTGCTCACCTAGCATCATACCCAAAGCCAGGACTTTTTTTGATCAACTTAAGGAAGCAAAACTCTTCTTTCTACTTAAAACTGTGAAGTAATAATGTTACCCTGTTGTGCTTGCAGACAGGAGCCTAGCATAACTGTTCTTTGAGAGGCTCCAGCCAGCAGCAGATGGAAACAGATGCAGAGACACACAGCCAAACATTAGATGGAGCTCTGGGGAGTCTTATGGAAGAATTGTGGGAAGGATTGAAGGACCAAGAAGGGATAGGGACTCCACAAGAAAACTAACAAAGTTAATTAACCTGGACCCTTGGGGGCTCCCAGAGACTGAACCACCAACCAAAGTTCTAGCATGGGCTGGACACAGGCCCCATATATTTGTAGCAAATATGCAGATTGATCTTCACGTGGGTCTCTCAATAACTGGAGCAGGGACTGTCCTGACTCTGTTGCCTGCCTGTGGATCCTGTTCCCTTAACTGGCTGCCTTATCTAGTGTGAGTGAAAGAGGATGTATCTAGCCCTGTAGTGACTTTGTGCCAGGGTGGATTGGGATCCAGAGGGAGCCTTCTCCTTTATCAGAGGAAGAGAGGAGGGGGCCTGGGGACAGGGGATGCGAAGAGGATGTGCTGTAGTAGGAATATAAAGTGAATAAATAAATTAATTAATGGAAAAACCTATGAAAAAAAGTCACAGATATATCCCTTTCAGGAATACTCCAGCAAGGAGAAGAACAAGCTCTGACAAAAAAAAAAAGTAATATGAGTGGATGTCAAGTCCAAGACCTTTATGCATGAGGTCTGCACATTTGAGGCCAGTTACTAAAAATGGAGTTTCCTTTAGGTCTTTCTTGACCACATAAAATTCACCATGATGAACTTCAGGTGGGCCACAGTCAAGTGTGGCAGGAGAATATATCCTTTGCCTCTGAAGCTCCTTTTTTTCCCATGGTGTTTTACAGTCTATAGCTTGCTTAATATTTACTTTGGCTTTATGATAAGAGTAGAGGTCCTGAATAATTTTGGTGCTTCTTTGTTCTTTTGCTCTTTATGCTTTTTTAATTAAAGGAAGCCTCTAAACATTACCAGGGAACATAAATACAAGCAAACAGAGAATGATATATTTAAAGCAAAGTTAATCAATCACTTGCATGTCACTATAAGTATGTGTGTTACATATATGAACAGCCATTTACAATCATGGAACAGAGAATTATGGAAATTATGATCTTCTCCAGTGATATGTTTGTTTGAAATTTATTCCAAGCAAACTCTTTCCAAACATTTAAACACAAAATAGTGATAATTGGCATTGTTTTCAATATTCACATTTCAGTGATAATTAAATACTATATAAAATAAAGACATGATTCTGTACAATATTTGTTGTCTATGTATCCCTAGATCAACCCACTTTGAGTCCTTCTACATCACACCCCTGTGAGGAAGCTGTTCTCCATGATGTATAATGATATCAAGGCGACTTCTGTCCTCTGGCTCCTTACCTTGTTTGGACAGTAAAGATGTTATGACAGGACATTAGAGGGAAATTAATGAGAATGGAGGATTTAATTTCTCAGCCACCTTCAGAACCAGTCTAGACCAGATATGTCCTTGGACATCTCTTCTTAAGTTGATGTTACCAATGGAATAAAACTCCTTTGCTTAGTAGCAGTCACCACTCTCATCCCTTGCCATTCAGTTTGGCATAAATTATGCTATTTATTTCCTTGCTTGGAACTTTATGAATTCTCTTTTCCAACCTCTTTAGATGATTTTTTAATATATCAGCTGCTTCCTTCTCAGACCTTGGCTATAGAGAATATGAAAGAGTTGACAGAGACAAGGACAAAGAAGGTATGCCAGAAAGAGCAATAAAGTCATTCTGGGATCCTTCTCTCAGTGTCTCTGAATTTGTAGTATTGTGTCCAACATAATGATTACTCTGAAACAGAGGCATCTTTTCTTGGGCTACAGAAGAAGAGACCAAAGTGGTTAGAGATAAAACCCCATTGTCAGTGGATAGACAAGAAAGGAAGGTAGTGCACAAATGTCAGTCATGATTTTATCAAGAGGTGAAACTCAAAATTATTGACAGAGTAAATATGATTGACCTGAGATAAAGATCCTGGAATTGTACAAGAAGTTCTGAGCAGTCACTTTGAGAAGGAAAAGCTTTCTGGTGTAATCCATGAAAACTGCCATTATAGAAAAGGCAAGACGATATTGCAGTGGCTGCTGTTCTCCTCTAGTGGGTCTCAGAATCCCTGGTGTTAGATTAAAAACATAGATGACAAAATGCTGCAAGGGAATACTCCTTAAATTATCTAAGTGAGTACCACTTAGTGATTGCGATCCTCAAAGAGACAATTTCAAGATACTATTGAGGTGTCAGTACATAGCTTTGACTAAGTCTGGCTTCTGAGGCTACACAGAAATCTAGAACAATGCTTCCCAGCCATCTCTCATACCAAGGAATCTACCTCTTCTAAAACAATTTCTTTATCTGTAAACTAGAAATAATAAGATAATCTAGCTGAATTATATATTTTGTTTTGGTGACAAAATGCCTGACAAAAGCAAGTTAAAGAAGGAAGGGTTTAGTTGGACTCACAGTTTGAGGGTTCAATCTATCATGGTGGCAAAGGAGTGGGAGTATGTGTCAGCTGCTCACATAGCATCTACAGTTGGGAAGCATCTATACCTCTTGTGATCCAGGTAACAATATCTTCAAATACTGTTAAGAGAATTACTGAAATTAAGACAATAACAGTGTCAGTTCTTCTTGAGGTAGTGAATGGCTTATCCACATCATGTGAGATGGTGATATTATTTTACATTTAAAAAACTGAAGTAGATAGCATCATTAAAGTGAAGTCACCCCAAACATCAGACCATAGGATGGGGTACCATTAAAATAAATTTAAATGAATGTCCAAAATATGTATGTCTTAATTAGCCATTCCTTGAGTACCCAGTAACAAATTTTGCTTAGCATTATATATTAATTTATTATAAATTAAAGGCTTTTGCCCTTTTAAGTATAAAAAAGCTGAAATGTACATGTGCTAAAAGGTTAAGATATGTGTATATATTAATGAGTAACATATATTATATATACAATTTCAATGTTTTCTTTGCTTGGTTTAAAAATTAAAAGCAAAGGTTGTATTTTAATGAGATTTGAACTTTAACAACATGCTGACATGAGCAAAATGCCCTGCTTGAAAGCATTAACTTATCATAGAGTGCGCAAAATTCACCAAAAAATTCTGAATCCCCCCCCCAAAATAAGGGGGCTAGTCAAAGGAATGATGTAATATTACAAAAAGAGTCTGTGAGATGCAAAACATGTGGGAAATTTTAGTAAAGGTAAGAAAAGGTGTAGAAAAATATGTAAAGAGACTTGAAGATTTTTTAAATAAATATTCGTTGATAATGAAGTGATGTTTCTGAGAGAGAAGGTGAGCCAGCTGCTACAATGTAAAGCCATGTGTGAGAAGAGAAAGAACTGGGAAGGTGGGCACCTGCGGAGGCTGCACTGTAGGGGAGTAGGGAAAGATTGGGCAAGCAAGGCTGGAGAACATCAGGGTTTGGTTGGTGGCAGGCCTACTCAGATCACAGACGGGACACACATATGTCCCATCCAATAGATCTCTGTTTGGGTTGCTCTGCAATCCAAACAGAGCCTTGGAAAGGTGACCTGTTGGGGATTCCCAAAAGGCTACCTGTAACAAAAATAAAGATTTGGAAACTCTACAGGTGAAGGTATTCTCTGCTCCAGCCAAGAGCACAGCAGTGGTCTTCACAGATATTTGCAGTGCATGCAGTGACACCAGATCTAGAGAAGGCAGAGGACACAGGGGTCTGATGAGATGCCATGAAAAAGTTTAGTTATTTTTTATTATTTATTTTTTTTATTTTTTATTATTATGATGATGAGGTCAACAAAGGATTCCAGGTAAACACACAGTAAAGACATTTGCTCTTCACGTTCACTATGTACTATTCACAACAACTAAATTATGGAATCAACCTAGGTGTCCAATGATACGGTGATGGATAAAACAATTATGGTTCATATATACCATGAGGTTTCTCTTTCAGCCACAAAGAACAAACTTACATAATTTGTGGAAAATCAATGCAATGAAGACAATCATTTGAGTTAAGACAGTTTCAGAAAGGAGAATGTTTTCTCTCCTTTGTGGTTTCTTAGATATACACAAAATCATGTGGATATTAATGAGATGAAAGTAGAAATAAAATTGGGACTAATGAAAAATGGAAGGGACAAATAGAAGAACAAGACAGGATAGAAGACTCTGTGTTCGTGTAATATATACTTTCATGAAAACTTAGAAAATAAACTTAGTTTTAAAAAACAAAGTCAAACTATTTCTTCCCCACCAACAGAAAGATATTCAATATTTTAGTTTAATAGCTATATATTTTTAAATTCTTTTCAGGTCTACTTTGAAAGTGTAATGGACATCATAGTCCAAATATTTGTAATAAATTTGTATTAATGATTAAAATAAATTTAATAGGAAAATTGAAAGAATTCTATCTCCTTGAATTTTATGACTAGTTTTGTGAGGTTTTGTTCTGTTTTAATTTTTAATGGGTTTTTTTGCTTAACATACCAGAAACATATTCTCTCATATTTATGAACCTAGAAGTCAAAAATCAGGATGACAGAGAGGCCATTTTCCTCTCCAAAAACCCCAGGAGAGACATTTGTCTCTATTCTAGCTTCTGATGCATCAAACATCCTTAGTATTCTTTAGCATGTGATAGCAAGCCTCTACTTCCATTATTCCATGGCCTTCCCCCTGTGTTCCTATGCCTAAATTCCACTTTTTAGAAACTCAATAAATAAAATACAATAAGGAAAATATAATATAATTGTCTTCTTGGGGTTTCTATTCCTGCACAAAGCATCCTGACCAAGAAGCAAGTTGGGGAGGAGAGGGTTTATTCAGCTTACACTTCCACATTACTGTTCATCACCAAAGGAAGTCAGGAATAGAACTCAAGCAGGTCAGGAAGCAGGGCTTAATGAAGAAGTCATGGAGGGATGTTACTTACCGGCTTGTTTCCCTTGGCTTATAAAATCCAAAACTACCAGCCCAGGGATGGCACTATCCACAATTGGCTGGGTCCTCCCCCCTTATCACTAATTGAGAAAACACCTTACCGCTGTATCTCATGGAGGCATTTCCTCAAGGGAGGCTCCTTTCCCGGAGATAACTCCAGCTTCGGTCAAGTTGACACACAAAACCAGCCAGTACAATGATAAAACAAAGACTAATACATAAGAATTGGGCAAAATAAGCAAAAGGAAGAGTCCAAGAGAAGACATAAGAACCAGGAATGCACTCATTCACATACTTAGGAGTCCCCCCCATAAAAACACTAAATCAGAAGCCATAATAATATACACAGAAGACTGGGTACAGATCTGTGGGTCCCTCTTTCTTGATCCTCCACCCCATTTGGTTTTTACACTCTTTCTGACCTCTCTTCTTCAGGGTTCTTTGACCCCTTGAATGCTTATAACTACCATGCAAAATGAGAAAATATCATCCTTGCTCCTCCTGTCTATAAAAAGACTGAATGAGCTATGGGAAGATGCCTTAGAGAAATGCCCACTGTGTAAGGCCCACAGCCAGGTTGTGGGAAAGTGTACAAGCTGAACAGTGGGATTCCCAGCTTCATCTTGTCACCAATTCCTTGAAGAACAGCAATCCTACAGTCTCTCCTATTCCAAAGATTCCAAGATTCCTGGATAAACTCACAGTTCAGTGCAACAGTCCTGCATAGTGACCTCACTGGTGAGCATTCTTACACATGGTTTCCCTTCAGAGTTTCACTCTAAAACATTAATTGCTACCAGAGATTTTCCAATATTAGAGAAATTCTGAAGAATGAATGAAAACCAAAACATCAGGAAAATCTTCTGAAAGTAAGTCAAACGATTCAAGAAGGAAAAAAATGTGCTTATCATCTAAGTCCTCACAGAGATAAGAAAAGATACTGAGTCCATGAGACAGAACATAATACTATTTTTATAAAAGAACATTCCAGGAACAAGAAAAGTTCTTAGAAATTAAAAATATGATAGCTCGATAAAATACTCCATATAAGGAAGCTAAAAGAGAATATGAAACATTTTGCAGAGTAAAGAAGACCCAGATTTAAAAGCCATTGAGATTAGGAGATAAAATGTGAAGAATAATATTAGCGCATTCGGTATGCCCTGCCCCCCCCCCACGCACACACACAAAATGGATATCAGACTAGTCAGATTGCTTAACAGGTAAAGACAATTACTGCCAAGTCTGAGGACACAACATCTAGTCCTGAGACCCACATGGTGGGAAGAAACAAATGACTCCTGCCATATGTTCTGTCATGTGACCTCCACATGTCTTCTATGGTACACACAAGCACACATACATACACACATGCACATATACACATAGATGATTGACAGGTAGATGATTCATACATAAATACATGATATATACAGAAATACATGTTTTTATAGTTTTAATAGATAGGTAGATAAACAGATTAAATATTTTTGTAATTTAATAGATAGCTACATAAAAGAAGTAATTTATTGTTACTATAAAAGATTTCCCTAAAATACAAACCATCAGTTTGCAAAACAAATACCCCACTAATGACTGATATAATAAATAGTCTTTAAAGTATTAGTCTTGTTGTATCAATGTAAAGTTTCAAAACTTTCAAGGTTAAAAAATAAAAATCACAGTCACAGGTAAAAATCAGAATGACAGCCTTATCAATAGCAACTCTGAAGGCTGTGAGACAAGGAACTAAGTCTTTTAAGATTCTGAGAGAAAAATTACTATTTATGGAAAAATCTATACCCAGACAAACTAACACATGAAAAATTAAAATGAAGACATTTGGGAACATGTACCATGTCTGAAAAGTGACCAGTAAGGTGTTGAGCAAGGTTCTTTTATTACCAAGATAAAGAAGTAGATGGGAGAAGATTACTCAGGATCCAGAAAGTTTTATATCATTAGAAACAAAGAAAAGATCCAATAACTATCTAAAAATGTAAAACAAATCACACACAAAGATACAGAAGCCAACACAACAACCTTCTAGACAGCAGTGCTGGATGTTAGATGTTAGAGATATTAGCTAGAGACATTAATAGAACAAATTCTTCCAAATTCTCATAGAGCAGTGACTTCAACTCCAAATTTTTTATTCGGATATGTCATACAAAGTTTGGCAGTAGGTTTAACTGAGGCTACCAGAAGACAACAACTAGAAGTAAAGACATCACCCTCCTCTACCTGCTACAAAATTTACAAACAGAATTGCTATACAGCACAGGCTGTGCACTGCACAGTAAGAAGGTGGGAAAGGGAGTTATAATGAACAGGATTATGTGATGCTACCTGGGTCTGTTCATGTTCAGAATATTCACAGTTATATTCCATTGCTGACCCATGTTACTTAAGGGACTTAAACGGCCATAGATTTCAGATTCCATGGATTTCTGGCACAATTCTTCCATGTACACCGAGGGATAGCATATATGCACTATCACGTTTTTCTCTTTTGTGGTCTAGCAATTCTGAATGAATAAAGAAATGCTGTAATCAAAGGGCTACCATGCTTCAAAGAACTACTCACCTGGATTTCTAGCCATCACTAAACCTGTTATCTGTCATTCATTAGGGAAACCACACACTATGATCTCTTTGGCTGTGATAGGGATAAAAGTGAAATGAGATGTGGGTGTAACTGGATCACATTTCAGAGGAAACTGCCTCCAGGGTTTGATTATCAAAGCTAGCCAACCTGAGATAAACGCACACACTAAAATGCAAAAGAAAGTATTTCATCACATTTAAGAACTCTGACGATACTTAAAGACTCTGTGTTAGAATTTGAGATCCATAAGCAAAGGCAAAGAGCCACACTGTATGCTCTCACTCACAGGTGGAAGAAGAGAATGTGGAAGTACAAAATGGAATAGCGGTTACTAAAAGCTGGGAAGGTGATGGGGAAGGACAGGAAGCAGTCACTTATGGGGTTCAAAGTTGCAATCATGTAGGAAAATAGAGTTCAGTCCAGGATGACTGTGCTTGGTGACTTATTTTGTACTTCAAGATAACTGGAAGAGGGGATTTTTAATTTTCTCAACACAAAGCTAAATGTTTGAGGAAGTCAAACTACTAATTATCCTAATTTATTAGTACATTCTGTTAATAAATACTGAAATATATTGCATGCACACAAATGTATATAATTGTGTCCTGTAAACTAAGATATAATTTTAAAATATGAAAGTTCTTTCAAAAAGAGTCAAGCATCACATTTTTCAGTTATTAAAATCTCTTAAATGTATTCCACATATGTCTCTCTTCCCCATTTTTGGGCAATTCCTACTCTCTAGCAGAGGTATCTTTCTTATCATGTACGCCCAACCCAACCTTTCAAACTAAACTCAAACTCCAGAGTCTCCACTAAGCTCTCCTTAATCTCTCAGGCACTTTTTCCTCTCATTTACTATCCAAGAGCATCATTTGTTTTGCAAGGAAGACATGACCAGTCTTGTGTCATTGGGTGTGTTTTAAGTCTCTTGAGAAGAAGGATCTTTCCCTCGGACACCATGAATGTAAAAGCATTTGAAAAACACTGGAACAGAGGGAACACTGGAGGGGGCACTCACCATAGATTCTCACCAACATTCCTGCATTACATCAGTGTAATGTTCTTGAGTAAATACATGATGTAGGACCATATATTTAAATACTTGAATGAAGTTTGTGTATCTTGTATACATTTTGTGAATATATTGTATATTATATACAAAATATAGCTTATATTTTTGTATACCTTACCATATTTTCAGATGATAGCATTTTGTGACAGCATAAAAAATACATAAAACATATCTGATGTGTAGAAGTATTGACAACTTGACTATAACATCTTTTTTTTGTTTTCTAAAACATTACACTCTCCTGCCCTTCCTCCTGACCTTCAGTTTTCTACCCCTCATGTTAATGGCTCATTTTTGTCTTCTTTCTACCACTCTATGGTGGTTTGTATATCTACCTGCTGCTATGTCTTCCCCCAATGATGGAGTCAACCTTCTGGAATCATAAACCCAAGTAAACTCTTCTGTCTTATAAGTTGATTTGGTCATGATGTTTTATCACAGCGACAGAAACACAGTTAATACATCCCATATGTGCTTTCCTAGATTCCCTTTGTCCTCTACTCTATATTCTATTGAAAAATACAACAGTCATAAACTCATATCTGTATCCCATACATCTTTTCGGATCTCTAGTGTTGCACATATGACTGTATCTATGCTTAAATATCTCTCAAGTATCAAACCAGCTTCCTAACTAGAATTGAAGATTTCTTCTCTGTTGAGTAGTTGAGCAAATAGCACAGTCTCTCTACTCCTGAAAACCACTTATGCCATTCATGAACACGAATCTCTCCACCATTCAACCTTCTTAACCTACCCACTATCAGTTCTACTCCACAACTGTACTGATGAGTTTTGTGTGTCAACTGGACCCAAGCTGCAGTTATCATAGAGAAAAGAGCCTCCCTTGAGGAAATGTCTCCATGAGATCCAACAGTAAGGCATTTTCTCAATTAGTGATAGAGGGGAGGACCTAGCCCATTGTGGGTGATGCCATCCGGGCTGGTAGTCTTGGGTTCTGTAAGAAAGCAAGCTGAGCAAGCCAGGGGAAGCAAGCCAGTAAGTAACATCACTCCATGGCCTCTGCATCAGCTCCTGCTTCCTGACCTGCTTGATTTCCAGTCCTGACTTCCTTTGGTGTTGAACAGTAATGTGGAAATGTAAACTGATTAAATCCTTCCCTCCCCAACTTGCTTCTTGGTCATGATGTTTGTGCAAGAATAGAAACCCCGACTAAGACAATATCTGATCTACCATTAATTAAAAACCAACCAGCTTCCTCTACAACCATCCAGGAGAATTTGTTGCATTCTGTGGCCTGAGTTTTGTCACACTTTCCCACAGTTCTCATGGAGCCAGTCTTTCTACCCTGTCTATCGATTCTCCATGCAATAGCTTCTACACAACTAGAAGACTACGGGAAGTCTGACCTCTGCTGATCTCTAGAGCTGCATCCCCAAGCTCTTGTCACTCTAATCTTCCATCCTTTTAATATGGAATATTTCTTCCTACCTTAAATCTTTATACACTGTGGGCCCTATCTAGAGATTTAATGCCAGTTACTCTCCATTTCTCACCTCCTTCATCACTGTCAATTCCCTTTGTTGACTAATTCTTGCTCTGTACCCAACCCTAACTCCATTCAACTAAGTCTTCTTTGACCCTCAAGGTCAGCTGCTTCCCTTTTGATCAGCTCTCAGGGATTAGACTTCTCTCTCCAGACACTTCAAAGGTACCATAGTGAAACAGTTTGTGATTGACTATGAAATATCTGGCTCCCTTCATGTGACATCTGACCAATGCCTCTTGTTTACTACTATTGTTCTAGCATAGAACTTTTCAGATAGTAGCCTCTCAAGAAGTGCTTACATACTATGTCCAACACACTCGATGGTCAGTCAGGTAACCAACATTGCTTATTCCACTCTCTTTTGGCACAACGAATAAACAAAGGGGAGGAAGTAAGTCCCCCAAATCATACTAATATATCTATGCAGGAAAGACATATTTCTGACACATTCGAGACATGGTCTTCCCTGATGACAAAAGATGCTCTCTTACCAGTATTTTAATAGTGAAAGAATCCCAGAGGTTACATAAGAAATTTAGCCATTGAGTCAACTTGCCAAATACTAACAACGAAGAAAGTCAATAGGTTGAACCTTCCTATATAATGAAGTAGAATACAAAAGAAGAGGAAACCTTATGCAGTGTGTATTGGGTAGGAATTCACTAACTCAGAGTAGAACCAACACCATAAGTGGTAGGAAATGGCAAGGGTTGAGAAAAATTGATGGGAAAAACTAGGGAGATGATATTGAAGAAAGTACTGTGGGCACAAACAATTCATTTTATGTCTTCATAATATTTTGCATGACCGGGTCAAAGATAGCTCTAACACAGAGACAGTAAAAGATCAGTTAACTCTATCAAGACTGTCCTTAACGTTCCTGCAATGACTAAATGTGCCAGGGTTTTCAGACTTTTCTCAAATCTAGTTTTGCATGGTGGAGTGGTAGAAAGAGTCTATCTCCATGACCAGTTTTAATTCAAGTTTTCACAACAGTACAACTCAGAAAGTACCATACATGTTACATTTTATGAGAACAGTGCCCTGAGGTTGTACATTGTGGCAACCCTGCTCTAGAATGAGCTTAATTAATTGTAATGGTAGGTATTGTAATTATATCTCTGGGGATCCTAGGTGAGTCAGCAAATAGCTGTGTGGTAGCAATGTTTTATCACTTGCCCTTAAAATTTCAGAGTGAATGACCTTAAGTGACATTGAAGTCATAAGTAGACTTATGTAGACTTATGTAGACTACCAAGGAGAGATTCTGAATCAACTAAGAATGATGCTGCGACAGTCAGTGTGACCAATCTGGGATGATACGGTAGGGCTTAGGAAGGAAAAACATGCAATTGGCCAGGTTTCAAATGTAGCTATGAAGTCAGTTTTCAAGACTCAATTAGGGAGAGAAAGGCATGAAGCCACAAATTTGGTATCAAGGACAGAAGCCAGGGGTGGGCTACCGAGTAGACTCTAGAGGAAACAGGAATGAAAGAGGTCATTTTTCTAATGTTGTAAGTAGATACCAGTGGATCTGAGGCTGTGAGAGATCAGAAGGGTTGTCATGGGTTGCTTCTGGAACCCCCTTTCCAGTATAGTATTATTGTGCCTTTTTGAGTGCATAAAATAGTGTGGGTAGCTCATAAAAGCAAGTATGTGTCTTGAACATTCATTGAAACAGATATCTTGGCCCATCCATAATCAAATATCACTTTCTTCTATGGCATGGGAGTCAATGAGGGCAATTATTTTATTTTTTAACCCAAATGACCCAAACAGTGGCCTCAACCATTCTTTCTTTGTTCCAAAAAGCAGTCTGAATTCCACCAAGCCATTTGTAACCAATCAAGGCAACTTTACCACCTCTCCACTCCTCCAGGCCCAAACATTTCATCCCAAGTTTCCAAAGCCTAATGTCATTGCAAGGGGCTTTTGCAAGGCTTTGAAGAACCAGAAAATGGGCCCCAGTCATGGAGGAGGAACATGAGATGAGAGGTAATTGTAAATGTCAGTGGGATTAGATGGAGGGAAACCCAGGCAGCTAAAGACACTGCTTCTAAGTGTGACTCTGAAAGTGTTGTTGAAGATCGCTAACATTACAAATAGTGGATTAAGTAAGAAAAACCAAGCCACCCAGTCAGTTGAAAATCCAAATAAAATAAAAGGCAAAACACTGAACCACCTCCTGCGGCTCTCCAATCAGATTAGTTGAACTTACTGATATGGAGATATATATATATATATATTGATATGGAGATATATACATATATATGTATAAATCTACATATATATGTAGATTTGACTAATTTTGGTTGCAAATATTCAACAAAAATGTATTGCATCTGTTATTGAACATTTTTCTTGCCATTGTTTCCTAAACAATACCGTGTAACATTTACAAATATGCTTTATTGTACTAGGTTTTATAATCTAAGAGGTTACAGATTCTTTCGGAGGATCTGCATTGCTATATGCAAATACATCTATGGTGGATTGCATGAGAAAAGTCCTCACAGGCTCATGTGTTTGAACACTTGGTTAGTCCCCCATTAGTGGTGTTATTTGTGGAGGTGCAGCTTCCCAGGAGGAAGCATGTTACCAAAGGGTAGACTATGAAGGTTTTTAGCCTCACCCCATATCCTGCTGCCCTCTGCCTCTGTGTGTGGAGGAAAGGTGATTAGCCAGCTTCCTGCTCAAGCTATCACAGCATGCCTTCCTACTGTGATGGAATTTATCCCTCTGGAATCTTAAACCAAAATAAAACCATTTTTTCCTTAAGCTGCTTTTATTTTTAATATTCTTTTTTATCTTTATTAACTTGAGTATTTCTTATTTACATTTCGATTGTTATTCCCGTTCCCGGTTTCTGGGCCAACATCCCCCCTAACCCCTCCCCATCCCCTTCAATATGGGCTTCCCCTTCCCATCCTCCCCCCATTACCACCCTCCCCCCAACAATCACTTTCACTGGGGGTTCAGTCTTGGCAGAACCAAGGGCTTCCCCTTCCACTGGTGCTCTTACTAGGCTATTCATTGCTACCTATGAGGTTGGAGTCCAGGGTTAGTCCACGTATAGTCTTTGGGTAGTGGCTTAGTCCCTGGAAGCTCTGGTTGCTTGGCATTGTTGTTCATATGGGGTCTCAAGACCCTTCAAGCACTTTCAGTCCTTTCTAAGATTCCTTCAACGGGGGTCCCATTCTCAGTTCAGTGGTTTAATGATGGCATCCGCCCATGTATTTGCTGTATTCTGGCTGTGTCTCTCAAGAGAGATATACATCCGGTTCCTGACAGTCTGCACTTCTTTGCTTCATGCATCTTATCTAGTTTGGTGGCTGTATATGTATGGGCCACATGTGGGGCAGGCTCTGAATGGGTGTTCCTTCTGCCTCTGTTCTAAACTTTGCCTCCCTATTCCCTCCCAAGGGTATTCTTGTACCCCGTTTAAAGAAGGAGTGAAGCATTCACATTTTGGTCATCCTTCTTGAGTTTCTTGTGTTCTGTGCATCTAGGGTAATTCGAGCATTTGGGCTAATAGCCACTTATCAGTGAGTGCATACCATGTGTGTTTTTCTGTGATTGGGTTACCTCACTCAGGATGATATTTTCCACTTCCATCCATTTGCCTATGGATTTCATAAAGTCATTGTTTTTGATAGCTGAATAACACTTCATTGTGTAGATGTACCACATTTTCTGTATCCATTCCTCTGTTGAAGGGCATCTGGGTTCTTTCCAGCTTCTGGCTATTATAAATAAGGCTGCTATGAACATAGTGGAGCATGTGTCTTTGTTACATGTTGGGGCATCTTTCGGGTATATGCCCAAGAGAGGAATAGCTGGGTCCTCAGGTAGTTCAATGTCCAATTTTCTGAGGAACCTCCATACTAATTTCGAGAATGGTTGTACCAGTCTGCAGTCCCACCAGCAATGGAAGAGTGTTCCTCTTTCTCCACATCCTCACCAGCATCTGCTGTCATCTGAGTTTTTGATCTTAGCCATTCTCACTGGTGTGAGGTGAAATCTCAGGGTTGTTTTGATTTGCATTTCCCTTATGACTAAAGATGTTGAACATTTCTTTAGGTATTTCTCAGCCATTTGGCATTCCTCAGCTGTGAATTCTTTGTTTAACTCTGAACCCCATTTTTTAATAGGGTTATTTGTCTCCCTGCGGTCTAACTTCTTGAGTTCTTTGTATATGTTGGATATAAGGCCTCTATGTGTTGTAGGATTGGTAAAGATCTTTTCCCAATCTGTTGGTTGCCGTTTTGTCCTAACCACAGTGTCCTTTGCCTTACAGAAGCTTTGTAGTTTTATGAGATCCCATTTGTCGATTCTTGATCTTAGAGCATAAGCCATTGGTGTTTTGTTTGGGAAATTTTTTTCCAGTGCCCACGTGTTCCAGATGCTTCCCTAGTTTTTCTTCTATTAGTTTGAGTGTATCTGGTTTGATGGAGGTCCTTGATCCACTTGGACTTAAGCTTTGTACAGGTGATAAGCATGGATCGATCTGCATTCTTCTACATGTTGACCTCCAGTTGAACCAGCACCATTTGCTGAAAATGCTATCTTTTTCCATTGGATGGTTTTGGCTCCTTTGTCAAAAAATCAAGTGCCCGTAGGTGTGTGGGTTCATTTCTGGGTCTTCTATTCTGTTCCATTGGTCTATCTGTCTGTCTCTGTACCAATACCATGCAGTTTTTTATCACTATTGCTCTGTAATACTGCTTGAGTTCAGGGATAGTGATTCCCCCAGAAGTGCTTTTCTTGTTGAGGATAGTTTTAGCTATCCTGGGTTTTTTGTTATTCCAGATGAATTTGCAAATTGTTCTGTCTAACTCTCTGAAGAATTGGATTGATATTTTGATGGGGATTGCATTGAATCTGTAGATTGCTTTTGGTAAAATGGCTATTTTTACTATGTTAACCCTGCCAATCCATGAGGATGGGAGATCTTTCCATCTTCTGAGGTCTTCTTCAATTTCTTTCTTCAGGGGCTTGAAGTTCTTATCATACAAATCTTTTACTTGCTTGGTTAAAGTCACACCAAGGTATTTTATATTATTTGGAACTATTGTGAGGGGTGTCATTTTCCTAATTTCTATCTTGGCTTGTTTCTCTTTTGTGTAGAGGAAGGCTACTGATTTATTTGAGTTAATTTTATACCCAGCCACTTTGCTGAAGGTGTTTATCAGCTTTAGTAGATCTCTGGTGGAACTTTTCGGATCGCCTTAAGATACTTTTAATGGTAGTATTTTTATCACAACAACAGAAAAGTCAATACAACTACATTTTATAGAAAGAACTTAACTAACCAGAATTTGTAATATTCACTGAGTTATATATACTGAAAAAGATCTCTATGAATACCAAGGGATAAGACTGGATACACATGTCTAGGTCTCTATACTTACACATCCACATAGATGGATATAGTTTCCTACTAATTCTGTCTCTCTAGAAAACATTCACTAATAAAATAGGCAAAGTCACAGAAGCCTTAAAATACACAGCCCTCCCTCCTAGTTCTGGTCTTCAATGTTATGTTCAGGTAAAACCTTAAAATGGAGGAGAAGGAACATATACTTACAACTTGGCAGTCTAACCCATACAACATTTGTATTAAACATAATAAAGTGGGATGGAGCTGTATGGTAATAAAAAAGGAGAAAGAGAATAAAGTAATCTCAGGCTTGAAATGAGAGCCATGCAAAAGAAAGATAGGAAGAGAAACCAGTTGTCTCTACTATTCAAAGGCCAAAGCCCTATAAGCACTCTTACAGTGTGTTCTCTGGAGTTCATAATTTTTTCCTGCAATGCCAGGTTCACTCTACCAGTTAACCACTCAAAATTGCCAAGCAGACTCTGAGAGCCAAGCTTCCTTCCCCCTTAGTAACTATAGCACAGAGTAGGCAGGATACCAGCAGCAGCAAGCTTCTGGCTCCCTGCCAGCTGCTTCATTGCTTATTAACTTATTTTATATAGCCTTCAGCATGGCAAGAAAGCTTCCTCTAATTATCGACAGGAATGCAGAAGCCACAAGGGGAAATCTGAGCCAGAGAACTGAGGCTGTGTTGATTATGCTCCAGCTCTTATCAAAGTGGGAAGGGATCCAAAAGGCAATCTTGGTGCTGGAATGAATGTTCAATGAAGAAAGATAGGTTGGTCGGGGAGAGGGCCTGCTTGATTTGTTTTGTTTGTTTGTTTGTTTGTTTGTTTGTTTGTTTGTTTGTTTTTAACATCTTCCTGTTTTTTAGGAAAGTTAAACATCAAAGTTGCCAGAGACAGAACATATACATGAGGCCCAACCTTAATAGACTTTGGGCCACTATATCACAGAACAGGGACATGTGAGATAATGAAGATGGATAAGAGTGGTCATCCGTTAAGCTGAGTCACTGTCCAAAAGATGGCTTGAACCCTTTGCACAGAAACTAAAAGTCACTTCTGAAGGGGACAACTCAGGAGCAATCAGACACAGTAGCAATTCAATGAATAGATTAGAAGAATACCCATGATTCCTCTCCCCTCCTCAGGTTCTACACTAAGAAGTCTTCAATCAAGAGTCAGATCAAGTCCCATCTTCTTCCTTAAGCTACTCACATCTTTTAGCTACAGTATTCTATATAAGGAACTTCTGACAAATTCAATTATACTGATAACAACAACTACAAAGTATCATCAAAAGTACTTTGTGAAGGAAAATGAAAGAAAATATTCCAAAATCTTTAAAGAAGGGTGTAAAGAGTATGGAAAGTAAACTATCTACCACCCCTACCCCACCCCACATCCCAGGCCCCAATGATTTACAGAAGGTAGCATGGCTAGGATCTTCTGATTCTGTCCTAGAATCCTCTGCTTGGGAGAGATTTCAAACACTGTGCTGTGGGTTGATCCTGCAAGGACTTGGGAACTTTAATACAAGACAAAAGGGAAAGATCAGAATAAGTGGATGTAGGGGGATATTGACAAGAACTCTCCCTGGATACTTTCAGAGAGAAATCCAGCTCTGCTAACATGAAACAATGCCAATGGTTCATATGGAAATAGGTCCAGTCAGGACCCAAGAAACTTTCACTATGCAAAGTAGAGATGCAGTAGTGGGTGGTGGTAGACCAGGTTCTTCTGTGGAGTAGACACAAGGAAAAGGTGGATGGAACAGGAACAGTGTGTTTTATCAGAGAGACCCCATGACTGGGGAAAGTTTACTTCTCTCCAAAGCAGAAAACAAATAAGCCCTGTAAATGAGGTTATCTGTGATCTTCCTTCTGACAGTAAAAAATTGAAAGATGATTCAGCGAATAAAGGCACTTGTTGCTCTTTCAGAGGACTCCAGTTCAGTGATAAGCACCCATGTTGAACAACACACAACTGCCTGTAACTTCGGCTCCAAGGGATACAAAGCCCTCTTCTGGCCACCATGTGCAGCATACACAGACAGACATTCAGATAAATAAAAATAAAGCTGTTGCAAAATCATCTATCTTCCAATGTTTTTATTTCTCCTCTCCTGCTACCCATTTTTCTCTCTTTTGTAGAAGAAAAAAAAACTTTTCACATGCGGTCTTCACTTATAGCTTTTAGTTTCTAGACAAGTCCTTCTTCCTGCCTTCCTTGATTTCTTTTTTTTTTTTTTCACTATGCAAAAATTTTATTTGAAACTTATTTAAAATAAAGTTTCTTTTCCATCTTTATTAAATTGGGTATTTCTTATTTACATTTCAAATGTTATTCCCTTTCCCGGTTTCCAGGCTAACATCCCCTTATCCCCTCCTTCTACCCTTCTATGTGGGTATTCCCCTCCCCACCCTCCCCCTATTACTGCCCTCTCCCCCAACAATCCCGTTCACTGGAGGTCCAGCCTTGGCAGGGCCAAGGGCTTCCCCTTCCACTGGTGCCTCAACTGGGCTATTCATTTCTACCTATGAATTTGGAGCCCAGGGTCAGTCCTAGTATACTCTTCAAGTAGTGGCTTAGTCCCTGAAAGCTATGGTTGGTTTGCATTGTTGTTCATATGGGGCCTCAAGTTCCTTCAGCTCTTTCAGTCCTTTCTCTGATTCCTTCAACGGGGGTCCCATTCTCAGTTCAGTGGTTTGTTGCTGGCATTCGCCTATGTATTTGCCATATTCTGGCTTTGTCTCTCAGGAGAGATCTACATCCGGCTCCTGTCAGCCTGAACCTCTTTGCTTCATCCATCTTATCTAGTTTGGTGGCTGTATATATATGGATCACATGTGGGACAGGCTCTGAATGGGCGTTCCTTCAGTCTCTGTTCTAAACATTGCCTCCCTATCCCTTCCTAAGGCAATCTGGCTTCTACCTCCCTGCTTCTGCAGAAATGTATTGCACCTCCCTAGAGAGATAGACTTATACCAACCACATCCAAATCCCCTTTCACACTGCATCCTCTTAGCATGTCCACTACATTTTCAACAGCTACAAACACCCATCCTTTACTATCCCCAACTTGTTCTCAGATCTCAACCTTCTTCCTTTGTTGTTTCCTGTCTCTTTGCACAGCTCTCTACAGGGTTTCAAACCAAAGAAATCGCTCAGAATCTTACACTTGGGAGAATCATTTCCATTGTTTCTGGTCCAGGAAAAATATTTAAGGATGTGGATCTTGGCTAGAAGGACCAGAAGGACCCCCACAATTTCACATTTTTCTTGTTTCAGATATGGACAGCAATATGCTAGGATATATCACTTTGAGGATTCTGATCAGCTTTGATTATCTTCTACCTGATTTTATCTCTCCACACCACCCTCTCAAAATGGTGTGGCTTTGTAGATGGTATACCAGATGGCTGGGAGGGAGGCATGGGATGGAATGTGTTTATTGTCTTTTCTGTCTCCTCTTTTTTTCCCTGATTTATGAAAAGAAGCCCTGTGTGCTTTTTACTATCTTCTATACCAAACACATAAATATGACCAAACAAACACACAAAAACCTCCAGGTATGTTAACAAAAGAAACAAAAGGTTAACTTTCACCACAGCATGTCTGCCATGTTATTGTATGCTGTAGCCATGAACAGGTAATTTTAAAAAGTAATTTATAATATAAAATACATAGCACACTTTTCTAAATCCTATTGATAAAAAGTAGTAATTGAAATGTAATTTGTTATCTTTTTTAAAAAAAACTTGCATTATATTTTTTGCATACATTATACTTTTGTATGTGTATGCATTTATTTTTTTCTGTGTTTATACATATATTAATTGTTTATATGTGTGTGTGAATATGTATGAGTATCTGCATGTGTGATACATGAAGAGGTGAGATGACAACTTGCAGAAGTCATCGCTCTCCTTCTATCATGTCAGTTCCAAGAACTAAACTAAAGTCATCAGTCTTAGCAGCAAGCACCTTTACCTACTGAATCTTTTCAGCAGCCCATGACCTCTGTTTTTAGTGGCTTATAGTATGCTTAAGAAGATAAGGAGTGATTTTAAAGGAAATAGTATTTTATTTCTTCTGACCTCTTACAATATTTGATGCATCTAGCCTATGTTTAATCAATCTGATTTCACTTGTTTTTTGTTGTGGAATGAGAAGACTAAATAAATAAATACCTACATATTAATTCATTTATTCAAAATATTTGCCTATTCTAGAACTTTCATTGAAAACTATTTTAGTTGGCTTTTATTGTATAATCATGCCAATAGCTGTATCTAAAACATCAAGTATTTAGCTAGCTCATGATTCCACAGTGAAATAGTCTGAGGTGGACTTGGCAAGGTGGTTCTTCTGCTAGTCTTTTCTGTTAAGCTCATTTAGGTGTCTATTTCAATTACCAATAAGCTAAAATGGCTCTCTTTCTGGGTCTTTCTGGTTACTAACTGAATCAAGAGAGGCACTGGGCTTCCTGGTTCTCATGTGGTTAATGAGCTGCAGTTTGTTCGAATAGCAACTTGGTACTTTGGAGCAATAATTCTCAACCTACCGATTGTGACCCCTTTAGGACTGAACAACTCTTTCCCAGGGGTGTACTAAAACCACCAGGAAACATAGATGTTTACATTGCAACTCATAATAGTAGCAAGATTACAGTTATGAAGTAACAACAAAAATAATTTTATGGTTGGGGGGTCACCACACCATGAAGAACTATATTAAAGGGTCTCAACTCTAGGAAGGTTGAGAATCACTGCTCTAGAGTAAAGAACAGGCAAAGGCTCACTGAAAAAGACATTTCAAGCCTTTACTTGTATCATATTAGCTC
Source organism: Rattus rattus (assembly GCF_011064425.1). NCBI lineage: Eukaryota > Metazoa > Chordata > Mammalia > Rodentia > Muridae > Rattus > Rattus rattus. The sequence goes on along the minus strand of NC_046165.1, from coordinate 55,249,063 downwards.
ATATCCTACAGGTAAGATCCCCCATGCTTAAAGAGTAGCAAATGAAAATATAAACATGAAGAGAAAAACTGAAAGTCAATAGCAAAGGGCTGTATGTGAGGCTCAGGCTGTATCTGCAGCCTGCCATAGGATCTTTATCCTAAATCTTACCTCTGTTGCACTTGCATTTTAATCTTCCTGATGATGTGTTCTCATGCCAGCAAATGATCCATTCAGAAGCCTGTGGTGAGATGGGCTATGAGGTAATTCTTTAAGAGAAGAGATCAAGTTTACAGAGCAGTTATTTCAATATAAGTAAACTTTTTGATCTGTCCCTGTCTGGAAAAACTTTCTAAAGCATTTATCTAATTTTTGTTAAGATATGCCCCTCCCAGAAAAATAGTCTTTAGGGTTCCCTATGGCAGTATCCCAGTCCTTGAACATTTTAAGACTTCAGGGTAACAGTGACCATGAAGGTGTTACTTACTAGAGCTTCTGATTTCTTTTTTTCTTTTTATAATTTAGCTGAAGCTTGTGGAGCAACAAACTATGTCTCCTTGAATGCAAGGAACATCAGGAACCAATCAAATAACAATGGGTTTTAAACACATACATTATTCATGGTACCATGCCAGAGACTGCAGGATGAAATAAGGCAAGATGCCATTCCTTCCATCTGGAAGCTTGGTGTGCAATTAAGAAAACACCGTATACACACACACACACACACACACACACACACACACACACACACACACACACACACGTAATTCACCATTCCAGGTAGCAAAGCGAATGAAGATGTAGAATCTACAGTTCTGTCCAAGTCTAAGGTTTCTACAGGTGTTCCATATGCTCTGACACCATCTGCTCCCCATTTCCTGCTGTGTCAAATGTCCCTCACTAAATCACCCTGGGAGAGGAAATGTGACTCAGGCTGACAGTGCCTTGCTTCACCACACTGGCTCCCACACCTGCTCACAACTTCATATTCCTCACACACCTGTCATCACCTACCAAACACCCTCTCCTTCACCCTACACATCAGCAGATAAATTCACATCATCAGTTTCCCGTTTAGATAAGAAATTAACTCCCAAACATGTGAGGGGGGAAAAAGTAGAGGGTCAGTAAAGTGCTAACTGTATAAGCTTGTTCTTAGCATCCCCAAAAGCTAGGTATGGTAGCATGCTGGAAAAGCAAAGCCCCAAGTCCTAGGCCAGTCAACAAAGCCTAATCAGCTAGCTCCAGGTCCCTGTGAGAGGCTGTATAAAAAACAAGCTAGACAGTTCCAGAAGAATAACAACCAAGACCGAGCTTTTCCCTTCCCATGCATGTGCACACACACCCATACTCACAAACACAAAACATGTGGTTTTAAAAAAAAAAGGTACCAAAAATGCTTCTGTGTCTAATGAGAAACCCTAGTATAAATAGACAATGAAGCAAGGACAGAATAACCTTGAAAACAGAAAGTGATGGCAGGAGAGTCCACTTTCCTGGGGCACAGAGAGGCTCCTGTTTCTAAAGATGGTTTCTCAATGAGGAGCTGGGACCATGATCACTGTGAATTTCATGTTCTCTTACTTTGAATCAAAAGTAGTGAACATGAAATCTGTTGTCATCTATTTCAGAAGGTTATTTCAATTTTTCAAGCTTGTAAGTAAAACCAATCTAAATAATATAAGCTACTGTATCTACAGATTTCACAGCAAAAGCAATTACCTATATCTTTGAAGGACACCCATGGCCACACCTTTAAACTCCTTTAAACTCCTAGCCAGTGTTAAAAACTGGTTAACACTAGCTAAATAGGCAGCATTCAGCAAACACTGACCACTATAACAATCGTTGGTAAGCATGTGCTTTCAAAGAACACTGACCTATCTCTACAGATCTACTATAGCAGAAGTACTATAGTATATTGGTCCATGGAGAAGACTACAGTCCTAGTTCAATACTTAGGCTAGGGATGCAACTTAGTGGTGTGGCCCATAATTAGTATGCACAGGGCCTCAGTTTAAATCCGTACAACCCCAAACAAATACATACATAGATACATATTTACATGAAAGGCATATATCCATAAATTAAATAATTACAAAAACTAGATACATACATGCAATAATTTAAACTATATATTCATATATAAGCTAAATAACTATATATAAGTACATAAATACATATAAACATAAACTAAATACATACTTTCATATATATAAAATGAACACATAAGTAAACTGTAAACTTCCATTCATAAACTAAATATACACAGAGATACATACATATACACATACATACATACATACATGATCTGAGTACATATCTCTATAAATTAGACACATACATATATAAACATATTTATACATGAAAACTATAAATCAAATGCAGACATATACAAACTAAAATCATACCTCAGTAAACACATACATGCATGTGTACATATATAAACTAAATATATACATTGGTAAATTAAATATATATATACACTTATATCAACATCCATAAATTAAATATAGACATACATAAGCTAAATACATGCAGGCATACAGACATTGAATATATATGCATTTATATACATAAACTAAACAATACATTGTTATAACATATACAAAATTAATACTTAAAATAATTTTTGTCCAAAATAAAAAAAAAGTGTAAGTGTGTTATAACATAAACAGATGAAGTCTTAGAGCTTCCTAAGGTCCTATAAGCATCGCTCACCATGTAAAAGAGTTATGACAGTCTAGACACCTTCCATACTGTTACCTGAAAATTGACTAAATATCAAACAACATCACCTGCTACATAGGGCCTGTCTTCACTGAAGCAATCTGAATCTTAGCTTTTTTGAAGCTAGTCATCAAATAAGGTCTCAGAAAATATGCTCACACACAAAATATGCTAGCTTTAGAGTAAATCACATGTATGGCAGTCTGTGCCACTGAACTTCAGTAACTAATACATGAGATGCTCTCACTGGAAGCAGAAAGAGTCTAATATTTGGTTGCTATAAAAGCCTAAAGCCTCACTGCTAGGCTATATATTTAGTTTATATTTACTTTATATGTGTACACGTGCATGTATGTGTTTACTGAGGTATGTTGAGGTGTGTAGTTTTTTTATGTCTGTATTTTACATATATATATATATATATATATATATATGGCAAACCAATACATTAAACTCACCTAGTGTCTGCTCCATTGAGGGATAGAGAACCTCCTAAAGAGAAGTCATTTCAAGAAAAAAGGACAGTCATATGCACATGGCCAAATCATAAACAAAGGGACAGTCCTGAGATCACCAAGGTGCACGTCACTATATTAGAATCCTGTGGACGTGGTAAAAGTAGAGTTTAGTTTTTATTTGCTAAATGTGGGGATACAATCTCTACTTCTTTGCCAAACTCTTATATACTCACAAAAACATCCTTACTAATCCATCCATCTCTGAAATGTCCTGTGTCAGTATTAAGACAGCCTTGGGGCACCCACAGGATGCAACCATCTACAGAAGCCCAGGAGGGCCGGGAAGATTGCAGTAATGCTGGCCAAGGCCTGTGAATGTAATTCATTGGGCCCAGTGCCTGGAATTAGGTGCAAGGAGCACAGGTTACTAAGCCAGCTTCTGAGAATGTGAACTCCCCAGGTCCATGGCTCAGGCCTGGGATCTCGTCTCTTCATCAATTCCTCTTATTCTAAAGGCTACCTCTTTGTTAATGACTTGAATGTCTATCTCCATCCAAATATGTCTTCTGTATTTCAGGCTGGCATATCTGTATCATTATTTGAAAATCAAACCTTCAGAACATCTATTCCAAAATATCTTGAACTTGCTGATTTTCTTATATTAAGTTGATGTGAATCTCATCCCGCCACCAATGCATCTAAGATTCTGACAATTATTTTCTTTTTTTATTGTCCACTGAACATTCAGTTCATCTGCAGTTCACAAAAGTTTCTAAGTCCTTTCTGTCTGCACAGCTACTATGTCAGTCTAAGAAGGCATCATTGTTATGGCTTTGTTAATTACAACACATGAAGCTGTGGAACTAGAACCCAAACTCATCCCTTTCCAGTGCCAGAGGACAAAGACAAGGTCAATAATTGAGTTTCTATTGAAAGCAGAGAATCAGAAAAGTCATTAAGTGAACTGTCCAGGATGAATGTGTTCAGTATTCTAATGGGATTCCTCTCATCAACATGCTCATCACCTCAGGATTTGGCAAACCTCTCTGCTCATAAGCAACCCCTCTGAAGAACACTGTCCCATTCAGTCCTTTTCTCCAACCCTGAATCCTGCTATTGCTTATGATGCAGGCAGCTCACCCAGCACCCATCGTAGCCCATTTTGAAATGTGTACCTATCTTTTCATTTGTGTTCATCTATTAACTATGGTTCAGTATGACCATGCCAAGGAGTACACATGGGATCCACATGCATCTGTGCAGTCTGACCTGTGATATGACAAACAGGAAGGACTATCATAACATGCTTGTATATGAGGGTTATGCTTCTATATCATCAATGGCTCACCTAAAAAGACACCTTTCTAGGACTTCTGCTTCAAGAGAAGAGAGACTGCTTTTCCTAGCATCAGTAAAGGGCAGTTCTTCTCCCATCAGGCATCCTCCTGACAGGCCACTTGATTTGTATAAATAATAATCTCAAAAGAAATAACAAAGGTCTGCATTTCATCTTACATTAACTCTTGTTCTACTATGAATATGAGCCTTTGTGTATATATGGGCATCACACATATGCAGTTCTGAAAAGGTCAGAAAAGGGCAAACAATTTCCCTGGAACTAGAATTACAAGCAGTTTTGAGCCACAGTATGGGTGCTGGGAACAGAACCTAGGTCCTCTGCAAGAGCAGCAAGTGTTTTTAATGATTGAGCCATCTCTTCAGCCCCCGTGTTTCTTTCCTTTTTGTTGATATATAATTAACATACAACAACATAAGCAAAGATCTTAAGAGAATCCAGAGTTTTATAAGCACAATTAACCAAAGAAGTAGCCAAAAGAAGACATTGCCACACTGCCAGTATGAGAGAAAATCGTCAGCAACAACAGTAATACAACGAGAGCTCTTGTAAGGCTCAAGAAAAGGTCTCTGACCCTTACGTTCAGGATGTCCCACTCACAGAGACCCAGAGACAGAGATCGATGCAATAAGCAAGAGGTTTTATAATCCAGTACACTGGGGTGACCCTGTACTCGGGACAGAGGCAACCCCGAAGAACAAACACCCATGCCCTTTATACTTTTTCAGGGTATAGGCTTTAGGTTACAGCATGAGTTGGTTATTTCTCACTGGTGGGGCCTATTACCTTTTGAATCCATTGGTGGCCACCTATTGTCCTCTGAATTCATTGGAGGCCCTTGGTGGGGAAATATCTTTGGCATGCAGAGGGGGTGGGGAAGGATCCCTGCTAATGGTGTTTAGCTCATTTCCTGGAACAGGGTGTTATCCTAAATTCCACCTGGTGTTTGCCTAAGGCAGACTTTGTCCTTAAGTTTGAATCTTACACTCTTTGTTCCCAGAATGCATCTGCCTAAGCTAGGCAGCAGGGTATATATCACCATTTCCAAAGTCAGTAAGAATCCAGTACATTTGAAGAAAAAAAAATTGTTGACACCAATCATTTCTGAGTCCAATAATAATTCAGGAGCTCTTTATTATACTTTAAATATTTTTTTTACAACTGTAAAGATTATTAAGGTAACCAGTGTCTATTAAAGAAGAAAAAATGTGAAAATACAGATTATCCACAGTCCTATTGCCCAATCAAAATCAGTCAGCTCTGTGTCTTAAAGTCTTTTCAGTCTATTTTGATTGATGATAGATAAATAGAGCGATAGATCATTGATGAATGATGGAAAATAGAAATACAGTGATAAATAGAAGAAAAATGATAGCTAGATAAAAGATAAATATTTTGATAATAAAAAGAAAATGATGGATAAATGACTGATGATAGACAATGGATAGATAGATATTTATATAAATGGTACATAGTGTTGAGGTTTTGTCTGCTGCTATGTATTGTAATGCTAAATTCTGTATCCCAAGGTCTAGTCGCCTCAAGACCAGTGAATTCTCACGTATGCCAGCTTTTATTGTGTATTCCTTGCTCCTTAATTTAAAATTAATTGGTTGAATAAAGATGCCTACAGTTTGTAGCCAGACAGAAGAGAGGTAGGTGGGACTTTAGTTCCCAGATTTGGGGTCTGAGAAAAGACCCGGGAGAGGAGAGAGGAGGAAGAAGGAAGAAGCCTCTATGAGAGGAAATAGACATGAGCACATGGCCAGGAGAAAGAACAAGTATTTGGGATACACTTCTGGGGAGGCAGCCAAGCCAACAGTTAGAAAAGTAGATCAGGGGTTACCATCAGTAACTGTCAAAGCCTAATAAAGTAAGCCTCATCTGAGTCTCGTTTATTTGTAAGCTAGTTGGGGATATGTTTAAATTGCTTTGACTACAACACAGATATATGGATAGATGATAGTAAGAAGGCTATGCTGACCCCATGACAGGCTTCAAATTGGCAGTTGAGCAGACTAAACCTAAGAACCAGGGAAGTTCAGGCAAACCCAGGCAAGTCAGTTCCTAGAAAGGAAAAAAAAAAAAGGCCAACACAACAACAACAACAACAAAAAGGGATTCCTCAGCAACAGTTTCCAGCCACCACACCCTGGTAAAAATTCTGGAATGCCTAGAGCTAGAGTAAGACAAAACCCATATACCTCGGAATTCAAGCTTACTTCAGGGTCTCTCTGTCTTGGTAATGGGAGACTCCAGCATGCTGGATTTCTGCAGAATAAAACACTCTTTGCATGTATATAATATTTGAATCCAGGGTATAATTCTGTGGAGAATCATGGATCCTTGCAATAAATGATACATAGATAGGTAGATAGATATAGGTAGAAGATATAGATGGATAGATAGATAGATAGATAGATAGATAGATAGATAGATAGATAGATAGATAGATATAAATAATAGATAATAGACAGCCATGCTTGCATGTTTTAAATAGGATCTTACTGCACCTACTCTTCCACATGGTTGCATAAAGAAGCCACTTTGGATGTGAAGATCTCTCTACACAGATTTGGCCACTTTCTTCACACAAACTAATGGACTAAAAATGGACTGACTACTTCTAACCTGCTTCTCAAGATCCCCAGCAGACCTCCTTGAATCAGATTCTACAAGCTGAGGAGGTAACAGGAACACTCTAAACGTCAAATTCAAGGCATGCAGAGGAAGTGCAGATGAGAGTATGCACAAGACTTTCTTCTCTGGCCAATTCTTGGGCTCCCTGTGTGAGCAAATGCTTCTCAGCAGCTCCTGGCGTAGGATGGTGTTTGCTGATGCTGTAAACTATGAAAACAAGCATGTAGCTTGGGAAGAATTTCCAATTCTACCCTGGAAACTCAGTGTGGTGCTGAAGCTATGCACCGAGAAACTGAATTTACAAGACCGAGGGGTGTGGGAGTGGGAGGATAATCTGCACAGGCAAGGTCACTCAAGGTTATCTAGTTTTTTGCTACAGACACTCAACTACAATCTCACCAACGTTCTGCACCTTCAATATGAAGTCCTTGGTCATTTTTCTGGTAAAAAATATTAGCATTGTTAGCTTCTAGTAACACCCTCCCCTTGAAACTATATCACCCTTCCTGAATAAAGTGCAGGTCCCAGGAAGGATGCTATAACCAGATCCTGCCAAGAAGTTACAATAGATAAGAACTGAGTTCACAAGGCAAGGAAAGATAGAGAAGTAAATAAGAAGAAATTGGTTTTAGGTGAATTCAGCAAGAGTGAGCCTGCGATTCAGCACAAGCCAGCATGGGCCATTCTGTTTAGCTCACAAACATGCATCTAGCTGCAGTTGGGGTGAGGCTGCACTCGAATCTTAACCTCTTCAGCCGCCTTCACTGGGAACATTACTCACAGCTCTTCTTTCTTTTTAGGAAAACCAGCTCTGAGGGAAGATCCCATGCTGTCTAAAGGAAGCTACCCAGGAAGAAAAATGAGAATAATTAAAGCCCTAAATCTGTACAAGAAACATTCACAGCTGAGACTCTCAGCCAAGAACAGAGATAATGCTAATGATTTTGTTTTATAGCCTCAACATGCCTCACATCTGGAGGTGATCCAAAGCCCTCAGCAGGTTGTCACATTGATGGAAGGGTCCCTGATGAGATGCAGCTTCTTCTGGGGAGAGCAGCATCTGGAGAACAGCTGCCTATCAATCCATGCACCAGGAGGGCAGCAAGTCAGACACTCCAAGGGCAATCAGTCCACCTGGAGCCTCCCCCAACCCCCATCTCCAGAGACTTGCAAAGGCAAGGGCTGGTGGCTCACATTTGCTAGCTAATTGAAATGCAATAAAAGCTTCATTCTCTGTAAACTTTCGGGGAGGAGATGGTTCCCCACAGTCCAGCTTCCTAGTTCACACAGAATGGCTTCTGACATGTGTAAGCACTGGGTTTTGATTAACTATTACTGAGGACAAGATTTCTAAATGTATCTGCATTATCAAACTCTCTTCTTCAGTTAACCATATGTTCACCAGTCTTAAAGCTTAAATTCACCTTGTGTTCATCAATGTGGGAACCGTAAGACTGTGTCTATCGACTTTCCTCACAGACTTTCAAATCATCCTATGTACAGCAGTACATGCGTACCATTAAACATGCAGAGAAAAAAAACATGAACACCCATGAGTGTGTATGTGTGTGCACACAAACTCAAATACAAATTCATGCACATATGTGCATATACTACATCAAGAGGGAAGAGGAAACAAAGTCAACTGACACCATAATGGAAATTAACAGACCTATTAGCACTACCATTCCATTAATAGACTGTGTGACCTTAAATAAGTCACCCTAACTCTGTGTCTCCGAGTCTCTGTGGTCTTATAAAATAAGGGAAGGTCAATAAATGTCCATTAAGATCTGCTCTAATGATAACCTTGATGATTATTATGTTATTGTACATTCTTTCCTTCTTTCTTTCAACCCCTGCCTCTCCTTCTCTCCTTCCCTCCCTCAGTCCTTCCATCTTCTTTCTTCCATTATAACTTTGTGTTTCCTTCTTCCTTCTGCTGTTTATTTACCCATTATTAGGAGGGACAAGACAAATGACTCTCAAGTGTTCTGCAATCTAAGATCCCAGATGCAAACCATGCCAAGCAATGAGTTGAACATTTTGGGAGGATGACGTGTTACCTGCTCTCACAAAATTTAGATATTATGACATCTTTTCTTTTTCTTTCTTTTTTATAATTCTTCTCTCATACAATACATCCCAACCTGTTTCCCTTCCCTCCACTCTTCCCAGTCTCTCCTCCCACCACCACCTCCCCTCGTCCCCAGTTCTACTACTCCTTTTCTATTTCCCTTCTAAAACAGAATAGGCCTCCCAGGGTTATCAACCGAATATAGCATAACAAATTACAATAAGACTAGGCACAAACTTTCATGTCAAGACTGGTTAAGGCAACCCAGTAGGAGGGAAATGGTCCCCAAAGCAAGCAAAATAATCAGAGATATACCCGTTTTCACCCATCCTACAAAACCACCAAGCTAAGAACCATAACATATTTGCAGAGGACCTAGCACAAATCCGTGCAGGCTTCATGATTGCCATTTCAGTCTCTACAAGCCCTATGAATCCTACTTAGCTGATTCTGTGGACCATGCTCTCTTGGAAATATTATTAGGACACTTTTTTTTAGACAAGGTCTCACTATGTAGTACAGGTTGCCCTGACATTCATTATGTAACCTAGATTGGCCTCTTCATCCTCCTGTCTCAGCCTCCAGAGTATTGATATTACAGGTGTGTAACTTTTCAGTAATCTTGTTTTCTCTGTCAGTCTTTGTCTCAAATTTAAAAATCAGAGGGGGAGGGGTTAGAGGGATGTTGGCCTGGAAACCAGGAAAGGGAATAGCAATCGAAATGTAAATAAGAAATACCCAATTTAATAAAGATTCTTTTAAAAAAAATCACAGGTATAAAGGAGAATGGAAGGAGAGAGATCATCATAGGCTTGAATCACCAGAGACATCTTTGAATCAGTACATGAGATATTGGGATGTACATTCAAATAAAGACTCAAGAAAAAATTAACTAATGAGGGGTTCAGAGGCACAAGGGCAAGAGCATAGGAGAGCAGTGGTTAGCATAGGCAGAGAAAAGCAACCATGGGCACCATAGACTTCCAAGCTGAAGCCAGGCTGAACTGCGTACCTGAGGACTGACACAAACTATGTGACCCGGAGACTATGAGACCAAGCTGGAGGGCTTAAACTAAGATTTTATAAGATAATACTCAGCAAAATTGAGTAGGTTGTTAAGCAAAAAGGACTTGTAGAACAATGTGTGGCCCCGGGTGATTATTGAAATTGTTTTAGTTTTTTAGGAGTAGAAGGAATCAAATTATACGGCCTTCATTTCAAACAGCCTACTTAAGATCTTGATGCATAAAACATGACAAAGTTAATTTTAAAATCCTTTTATGTTTTCTGCCTTCCGAAGAATTTTCCATTGTCCTTGTACAATAATGTAACTTATCACATTGGGGATTTTTTTTGCTTATCTCTAAATAGCTCCTTCACCCATAAACCAGGGATGACAGCCTATTTTTATTATTTAAACATGTCTCCAAGTATCGTAGGGCTATTTCCAGGAAATCCAAGTTGCCACAGCCACTCTGCTGATAGTTTGCCTGTGTATGTCTGGCAAGTATTGCAAGAGAAGAACTTCCTTCTAATCACTCAAAAGGAAAGAAGTCAGGCATCATGCTGGCAGCAGGTAACCACTAAAACAGGAACTAGGGGCTCATGCATGCTCCTCAGTGCATGTCTAGGTTCAAGGCAATAGAACACAAATCAAAGCACCCCATGGGAATTCTTACTGATAAACTCTTCATTAACCACCTATTTTTATGAATTCAATAATCTCAGATAAGCCTGGGTTGGCCATTCGAATGGGGGTGGCATCACAGAAAATTCAGAATTTCTACTCATAAGGTAAGTTGTCACTATTGTGGAGTTGGAAGTTGATCCCAGCTTCCCCATAGACCAAAAGTCTTGAAGTACCTCACAGAACAACTGTACTAATACTTCCCCATAAAACTTCTGAGGTAGTAAACTCAAGTAAGAAATGTAAATTGCTTGGAATACAGTGCTCAAAGATAAGGCTACCCTTACTAAATCACTTTTCAGGGCACTACTCACTCTTGAAACAAATGAGGCTGGCTACACACAGAGCATCTCACAGCCCAGATCTCCATCATCTTCCATTGCAATGCCTGGCCACCATCCTCTACAGCACTTCATCCTTGAATATCCAATTGACTCAAATAGCTGTTTGAGTGGTAGTACATTGGAATATGGAACAGAAGCTTGCCAGCCTAAATGCCGAAATGGGCAAAGCAGAGACAAGGAATGAACTACACTTGCCTAACTAACAGTGTTGATGCGATGTCAGTGGTGCTTACCTGGTGCTTACCAACGTTGAGAGAGCAATCGGCATGGCCCTAGTCTCTAAACCCACAGGATGAACCTCAAGAGTATGAAAATAAAACAATTCAGGACATTAACCTGCTGGTGAGATCCACCTCTGAAGTCCTTATTGCAGTTAATAGCTTTCAAGCCATTAAACTCATGGCCCTCATTGACTCTCATTGGTTCTCTTGTGACTGATATCAAGTCAGTTGTCAAGTCTTGCCTCTCTCCATGCTGTCATATGTTCTTCCTTCCCTCTCCTCTCTACCAGGTGCTAACAGCGTCTCCTGTTTTGCACCCTCCTTACTCCCTTCCTAGAGCTCCTAATGCATTTCTCTGGTAGACTTTGGGGTTGTTTGCTTGATTTATTTTGTTTTAGCTTGAGGCATCAGATAGACTTCCAGCTCAATTTTTACCCAAATTGGTTATTTTCCTAATTTAGCATTTTTAAATGTATTTCCATCGTTAAGGTAACTGATAAATATAAATTTTTAAAGGACCTAACTCTCTTTCTGACCTTCCCCATTATTATTTTGTCATGTATCCTATATCCCAGGAAGATGTCATGGCTAAAAACTAACATCCATTGTACTCCTTATACAAAACAAAACCTGGATAATTTAAAAGTATTAGGAGGAAATTTCCAGAAGGAAAGGCAATGGGTAGTTATTAACAAAGACAAACTTTTCTTTCCATTAGAACTTAAGGCAATTGCACACACACACACACACACACACACACACACACACAATATATATATATATATATATATATACACACATGCATACACATAAAACCCAACACCATTTCTTCTTTTTATTTTAGAGGATAATAAAGAAGCTTAAGAAATGGATTTTAGAAAAACAAACTGGGGAGAGATATATATTAAATTCTTCTAAGGTACAGACCTATTCTATCCATCCTTCCTACACCACCTAAACTAAAAGTGTACTTTTAGATATTAACTGTCAAACTGTATCATTCTAAGACATCTAGACTGGATTCTATCAGGAATGAAATTTTCAAACCCCTTCCGTTCCCTGCTTCAGCTAGAAATAGACTAAGTTCCCCTTCTCTATTGCAAATTTGAACCTAATTATTCTTTAAAATTCAAGTGGGTCCCTTTTTAATCCCTTCTGTGGATACCTCCATGTCCCTACCATCCTCCTTTTTATAAAATATGCAGTTGATGTCTTACACTCTAGTAGGTTCTCCATTGCTTAGCACTGTTCTCTATGCTTTACTAAAATCAGTAAGAAGGAATGGCATGAAGATGCTGTCTAGGAAAATTCCATTCTGTTTGAATGTGCTCATGAAGGTTTAACACACAAGGCTGGGTGTCGTGAGCAAGGCCACTGTATAACTAAAATGCAGTTCTCCCATTCTTGGCTTCTTTCCATAAAACACTGTCTTCCTTGCCTTCCTTAGTCTTGACTCTCTCAGCTGAGATAGTTGAACTTATGGTTTCATTTGGCACCTGCTCTGATTGCTCAGTCGTCCATTTATACCATTAGTTCTTTGAGGTTTATGCTATTACCTATCAGTGCTCATTGTTTTTCTTATAATGTGAAACTTCTACTGAAGGCTGGAAGAAAGACACCACAGCACCTTCAGTAAAGGCCTACAGACTGAGGAGAACTTAGCAAATTTCTGCACACTTAGAACCATGTAAAGTCATGTGTACACACACTTGCATTCAGACACCTGGATCTTGTGTCTGTAATGTGTGTTCTTAATTTTTTATATAAATTTTTTTACTGATTTTGCTTTTTCCCTCTGAAAATCAGAGCAGCAACACTATTAACATTCCTTCCAAGCTCTGCCCCACAGTTACCTGGCAACAGTCATGTATGCCTGACTCAGTATAAAAGGAGCTGTTTGCCCCCTCCTCTCTCTCTCTTACTCTTACCCTCTTACTCTCTTACTCTCTTACCCTCTCTGTCCATTCTTCCCCCACCCCACCCCTCTCCACATGTTCACAGCCAGCCTCTACTCCTCTATACACACATCTCTCTCTCTCTCTCTCTCTCTCTCTCTCTCTCTCTCTCTCTCTCTCTCTCTCTCTGCCTTTCTCTTTCTCTACTCCCTCAACTCCCCTCCCCATACCCTAAATAAACTCTATACCATACTATATGGCTGGTACCTCAGGGGGAAGGGATGCCTCAGCATGGGCCCGCAGAGGCACCGCCTTCCACCTAACTATACCTCTCTATCAAACATATCTTGGTTCTTTCTTTCTTTTTTATAAAACACAACAAATACCTCTCTTGCATGATTGCTGGGATGATTATATGAAAACAAACAAAAAAGTCAAACAAAACAAAAAACAAAATTCATGCATGGAGAATGTATGAATAAAACACAGAACTTGGAAAACAGATGATGAAGCAACTATTATGTTGGGAATGGGGATCTACCGAGTCTGTGAGGATTGAGACTATTTGTAGTTTCTAAACACATGGCCCTGAGATGGAAACCAGTATGAAGCTTTCTTAAAAGTCACATCTAAATGACATCTTTTACTAGGCGTACTATGAAAGACCTTCTCCTTATCCAGACACAAATCCACCATTATCACATAATGAAGGAAAACCTCTCAATATGTGTTTCCTACAAGAGCTCACATACTGGCTCTATTAGCAATACAAATTCTGCACTTTCTGCCAAGGAGATCAAGGGACTGAGTCTAGGGAGTACACCTCTCTCCATGACCTGCACACCTCCTTCTGGTTCCCACAGTTCACAGAGACTCTAGAGAAGCTCAATTTCCATCTTCTCCTATTTATATTTTTTTGTTAACCCTTGTGCACCAGAAAAATCTCTGAGCGAGCTTGAACAAATTAACTTCCTCCTCCAGCATTTGGGGATTGCTCTTCCAGTTGACTCTCCCCAGCTCAGTAGGACTGGCCAGCCATAGGCCAGATTTTTCAGATGACTTGAGGTCCTGAAAACAAATGAAGCAATAAAACTGCTTCAGCTGCTAAATTCTTCAAAGGTCCATTTAGAAATGACAAAAAGCTCCCCTAGATGGTCATTCCAGCTCTGTGGACACTCTCCTTTGTATAAACATTTTCTGATCTTAAGTTCCCTGGAGACTAATATCAGATAGACACTGATAATAAAGCAACAGACATGAAGCCCCATTTTATTGGGTTATAATTGGGTTATAATGTAATAATAATATTTATTTGACACTCTGTGATTTACAGGGCACTTGCACAGACATTAAACTCATTTGATCATTACAACCAGTCTGTCCAGTAGGGAAGGCATCAGCATCCCCATTTATAGATGAGAACACTGAGAGGCAGGTGTTGCCCAATATAATTATGCTAGTATAAAAAGGAACTGAAACATAGCTCAAGTTTTCTGATTTCAAATGCTGAATCCTTCCTGATCCAGCACAGCTGCCCAGCAGCCGCAGTGGACAATATGTGCCTGAAGACAGTCTCGATTCTAAATAAGTCTTCATATGTTCTTGGTATTATAACCCCTTCCATACTTGCTACTGAGCACATCTTTATAATTAAAGCTCATATGACTTATCCAAATGGGTTCTTTTGAATGATAGTAAGAGATAGGAAAAGACAATAGAGAAATGCTTTAGTGGTTAAGCCTGTCTACTGCTCTTAGAAAGGCCAGGTCTATAGTGCTGTTTCTAGCATCCATGTCACACAGCTCACAACAACCTGTTACTTCTAGCTCCAGAGAATCTGATGCCCTTTTCTGGGTCCCTTAAAAACATACATATGCATATACAAAAAGAGACATGCATAAATGTACATAGATCAGCTTCCTCTCCTTTCTCTCCACCCCAGTTCTTCCCTCTTACCTCACATCCTCCCATTCCTCTCTCCCTTTCTCCTCAGAGAATGGGAGGCCTCCCATTGATATCAACCTGCCTTGGCCTATCAAGTTGCAGTAGGACTGGGATGATCTTCTTCTATTGAGGCTAGATAAAGCAGCCCAGATAGGGATAAGGGATTCAAAGGCAGGGAACAGAGTCAGAAACAGCCTTTGCTCATGCTGTTAGGGGTCCCACATGAAGACCAAGCTGCACATCTGTTACATATGTGTAGAGGGCTAGTTCCATCCTGTGTATGCTACCTAGTTGGTGGTTCCATCCCTGTGAACCCCTATGGACCCAGGTTAGTTGATTCTGTAGGTTTCCTTGTGGTGTTGTTGACCTCTCTGGCTTCTTTAGTCCTTCCTATCCCTTTCCACAAGATTCCCAAAGCTCTATCTAATGTTTGGCTGTGAGTCTCTGCATCTGTTTCCAACAACTGTTGGGTGAAGCCTCTCAGCTGACAGTCATGCTAGGCTCCTGTCTGCAAGTATAACAATATAATCAATAGTGTCAGAGTGGGCTCTTTCTCTCTCTCATGGTATGGGCCAGTCATTGGTTGGCCATCCCCTTAATTTCTGCTACAACTTTATCCATACACATCTTGTAGGCAGGACAAAATTGTGGGTCTAAGGTTTGGGGGTGTTGTTTCCCCATCACTCCATTGTACGTCTTGCCTGGTTATAGGAGATGACCATTTCAGGTTGCACATGCCCCATTGCAAAAAGTCTTAGACAGGTCAGTCTTACAGATCCCTGGGACTTTTATTGTCTTAGGTTTCTAGTCTAAACTAGAAATATACCTCCCTCCACTGATTTCAGTTCTCTCTCCAAGTTCTCTCTCCCTTCCCTCCATCATCCCCATATTTGATCCCTCCTGTTCTACTCTCCTACCCAGCTTCTATAATGCAAGGAAGACCAACAATAAGACAGAATGGCACCTACAAAATGGGGAAAGATCTTGACCGACTCTACATCTGACAGAGGGCTGATGTCCAAAATATATTAAGAACTCAAGGGGTTAGGGGGATGTTGGCCCAGAAACCGGGAAGGGGAATAACAATCGAAATGTAAATAAGAAATACTCAAGTTAATAAAGATGAAAAAAAAAAGAACTCAAGAAGTAGATACCAACAAAACAAATAACCCAATTTAAAAATGAGATA
Source organism: Rattus rattus (assembly GCF_011064425.1). Classification (NCBI taxonomy): domain Eukaryota; kingdom Metazoa; phylum Chordata; class Mammalia; order Rodentia; family Muridae; genus Rattus; species Rattus rattus. Next base: position 55,232,539 of record NC_046165.1, on the reverse strand, counting down.
CAGAATTAAACAGAGAATTTTTAACATAGAAATCTCTAACGCCTGAGAAACACTTAAATAAATATTCAACATCCTTATCAAGAAAATGCAAATCAAAATGACCTTGAGATTCTGTCTTATACCCATCAGAATGTCCAAGATCAAAAATTCAAGTAGCAGCACATGCTGGTGAGGATGCATAGCAAGAGGAATACTCTTCCACTGCTGGTGGGAGAGTAAACTTGTACAACCACTTTGGAAATCAATTTGGCATTTTCTCAAAAAATGGGGGGAGGAGGTGAATACCTCAAGACCCAGCTATACCACTCCTGGGCATACATCCAAAAGATGTTCCACCATGCCACAAGGACACTTGCTCAACTATGTTCATAGAAGCTTTATTCATAATAACCAGAAACTGGAAATGACCTAGATGCCCCTCATCTAAAGAATGGATAAAAAAATATGTGGCTCACTTATACAGTGGAATACTACTAAGCTATTAAAAACAAGGACATCATGAAATATGCAGGCAAATGGATGGAACTAGAAAATATCATCCTGAATGAGGTAACCCAGACCCAGGAAGACATACATGGTGTATACTCACAAAAGTGGATGATATTAGCCAAAAAGTACAGGATAGCTGTATTACAATCCATAGACCAAAGGAAGCTAAGTAACAAGGAGGACCTAAGGGAGGCTACTTGACTCTCACTGAGAAAAATAAAATAAAACTTAAAGAAAAGAAAGATAAGGAAATGCAGATAGGGGGTCACAGTACCACAGTCTTCCCTTCACATCAGAGAAGCACAAAGCACACAGTTTGCATTAAATGGAAAGGCAAACAGTGCCTTTTCCTTCTTAAAAGTGAGAAAAAGACAGAAGACAAGAAGCTGAGCAGCCTGCTGAAAAGATACAGAAGAAAAGTTGAAGTGATGATCTTAGAACAAAGACGCTATCTCACCTCTCTGGGTGAGACGGTGCTGTGAGATGACGCTGTTTATTGAATGTGAACTGTTCTCTTCTCTCTTTACATGTCTCCTTTGGGTTCTTTCAACCCAAAGGAAGTTTGCAGGGTTCAGGATGTGACCACATCCTGAGGTGGGTATCTCTTGGCTCCTCCTCCTTCCCGCTCCCAGTCCTACACAGTTATCCCTGAAACTACATAGAAACCAGAAGGCCGTCATTGGTCAGGCTCCTAGGATATTAGAGAAAGTGCACACACCTGAATGAGCAAATAGGACACACCTAAATATGTCTGAATCTCTACCTCCTCCATAAATTCATAAGTTTGAACCTAAAGGAAAGGTCCCTTCACTTAAAATTTCATTCGTCCCCGACTACACAGAAGTACACTCAGAAGACTATAAGCACTTCAAAACACAATGTGCATGGTTGTCAGTTATGAGCTACCATGTGCTGAGCACTGTTTTATGAGCTTTCAGTAACTGTAATCCTGATACATGAGCAGAACCCACTATGTTACATGCTGGGAAACTGAAACCACAGAGGCAAAGTGACTTATTCTCAGTGGTAAAGATACTCAGAAGAGTGTTCTTTCCCACAGGCTTGTTATTGGAGACAGGAATGAGGACTTCACAGCTAAGAGGGTTTGGGGCATGGCTGGCCTCTTGTTTCAGCATGTGAGATAAGATGGGCCCCAACTCGTAACACAGAATAGTGATGGGCAGTTGGTACACAAATGACAGATGACCCTGGGTTCTCTTTCTAGCCAAAATGTCACATCCTACCATGTTTGGAAACAGTGAGTGAAGAGTAAGAATAGGTCCAGCCATTTTATCTATGTATTTATTTGGTTAAATTAACTTATTTTTTCCCTTCAACTGATCTATTAAGTAGCTCCCAAAGACCTAGGAAAAGGAATAGATTAAGCCAATACTTTTAGTCCTGAATGTATTCCAGCGGGCTACCAGAGGGATATTTAATCCCTTGATAATTTTTCAAGCTTCTTTTGAAACGCTATTTTCCCTCTGGATATGGAACCAAGGTCGTAAAATTCCTGAGTAAAGGGAGAAACTGAAACAGTCTACAAGTCACCATCTGGCATCAGCTTCATAATGAGGCTGGGGGAAGGGCGGAGAGGCTGGATGTTTTCTTAAATGTTCCCAGATAAAGCAGCCTGACAGATAGTGCCCCCCAAGCCTCTGGTCCCCACATCATTGGCATCAGTGGACAGTAGCCACTGCCTCTCTGCCTCATGCAGTGGGAACTGGACAGCAGAGCCTATGGTTCAGTCTCATCTCCAGCACTGGCCAGCAATTCCATTGTGTTGGATAAACCCCTAGTACTTCAGCTTGTCTGTCAATACAATAGAAGATTTCACCCAGTCAATAAATCCAACTGGAAGTTAATTGAACTAAAGGTCTCCTGCACACTAATCTGTGACAGGGAGGAGGGACCAAAGAATAGTAACTGGAAAATGAGCTGGCAAACTTCAGAGTTATCTACTACAAAGTGTCAGGAGGGGAAAAAATGTTTTTCAAGGAAGAATATCAGAGGCAGATAGCATTAAAGGACTGTGATGGAGACAACCAGTGACAAGAGAATGCCAGCACCAAAATGCTAAGGACCAGCCAGGTTAGCCTGTTGAGAAACTACCACAGTGTAAGATAGAGAGAACAGAGAGGAACCATGGCAACGTTTCCAATCATTTTCTTACATTGTAGTTTTTTTTCTTTTATTGGATATGTTTTAATTTACACTTTAAATGCTATCCCCTCTCCCAGTTTCCCCTCCAGAAACTCACTATCCCACCTCACCCCCTTCTATGAGGGTGTTCCCTCACCCACTCACCTACTCCCTCCCACCTCCCTGCCCTGGCATTCCCCTACACTGGGGCATCAAGCCTTGACAGGACCAAGGGTCTCTTCTCCCATTGATGCCTGACAAAGCCATCCTCTGCTACATAGAAGGCTGGAGCCATAGGTCCATCCCTGTGTTCTCTTTGAATGGTGGTTTAGTCCCTGGGAGCTCTGGGGAGTCTGGTTGATCCAGTCACTTCTAAACCATCTCTGAGGTGGCTTGAATGAAAAATGCCCACCATAGGCTCCTATATCTGAACACTAGTTTCCTGCATTGGTAGCACTGTTGGGGAAGATTATGGATCCTTTAGGAAGTAGACTCTTCATGGAAGAAGTATGTCACTCTGGATAGAGGAAAGGCTTTGAGAATTTGTAGCCTTGACCCACTTTCTGGTTTTTTCTCTGGTCTTCCTGGGTGCATAAAAATTTGACGTCCAGCTTGTTGTTCCACCCACCATGGTGTGCCTTCCCTCCCAGGATGAACTTTATCCTCCAGAGCCACAAGTCAAAATAAGCCCTTTTTCCTTAAACTGCTTAGGTCATGGTATTTCATTACAGCAAAAAAATGTATCCAGGATAGTTACTTGCCAATTTATCAGTTTTATCTGTAATTAATAGTTTTTGAATACCATGAACATATGTGTAATTTCAGAGCAGTCTAAGGCGATGCCAAACAGCACAAAGTTTCCAGAAAACAACAATCTCCTTTTCCTGAGCTTCATGCCAAACTTCCATGACTTGAATAGCTTATAGAGACAGACATGTGTCCCCTTACTTCTGGAAACCATGGGTCTAAGGTTTCAGCAGGGAAGACCCCCTCTGGGGACACAGAAGGAAAATCTGTACCATGTCCATGTCTCTCCCTTAGACTTTGGTAGCTGCTGGAAATCCAATGGCTACCTTGGTTTATGGCAGCCTCACTCAATCTCTGGGAAGATCTTACCTATTTATTAGGGCCCACCCTGACACAAAATGATCTCAGCTAGATTCACGGTACACAGATGTTATTTTAAAATAAAGTCAAATTCTGAGGCATGAATTTTGGAAGAATATCACATAATCAACTAGAGCAAGTGAATCTTAAGAGTTAGATTTTACTGGTCAGTAGCCATGCAAAATGTAACAGTCAAATTTCACTGGTCAGTAGCCATGTGATTGTCAGAGAGAAAACCAGATTGTCTGTTGGATTCATATCACATTCAGTTCCCGGGGTCTCAGCATCCTTGTCCACTTGATGCCTGCTCCTAGGACTGGAAACCCCTTCACAGCAGGAACAACCTTTTACTGTCTTCTGTGTCTCCTTGCTTAGGAAAACTCGTGGCCTACAGTAAGTACTCAATAAACATCTGTTAAAGAAATGGAGTTTAATAAAACAGAATGTTCAAGCTCTATATCAACACTACTCTCCCAACCCTGTGCAGAGGTTAGGGATGATCACGAAATAATGAAAGAGGATGCAGAGAGAATACAAATTCTGAAGGATGGAGAGAAGCACGCGAGACAATAGGACTATCGCAACTCTGTGATTCTTCTCCGTGTTGACATCGCAACAGCTGTGATTACCTGTTACAAGATCAAGTTGGTCAAAATTCTAGCATAGATGAGGGAGTGGTTCATGAGGTCCCCCAACTCCTATCTCAGGAGCTACTGGAAACTGATAGCCGTGGGGGGAGATTCAGTTTCTTTAAAGATGTAGCCTCTTATAGGTAGCCTAGGTAGCCCCCACTCAGGGGATGGTCCCATATGTATATGAATTTGGCTGGACCTAATTGCACTCAGTGGTTGGGGGAGAGAGGGGGCGCAGAGGAAAACAGAGATAGGAGACAGAAAAAAAGAGAGACAGAGACAGAGAGAGGCAGACAGAGAAGGAGGGAGAGGGAGGGAGAGAGGAGGAAGAAGAGGGGGAGGAGGAAGAGGCTAGAGTAGGGAGGCCAACATAGAGTTGATAGTGGGGGATAAGGGAGTACTGTGGAGAAAGGTGAGGGGGGAAGAAGATGGATATGATCAAAATATATTGTATACATGTATGAAATTCTCAAAGAAAAAATTTTAAGTGTTTAAAATGAAGAAAAGAAGGTTCTGAAGTTCTAAGTAACTCATCTAGATGTATAGAGTTAGAATGTCTTATCTCACTACCTGAAAACCCACGACATGGTCTGTCACACTAGACTCTGATGTATCAAAGCATTGCTTGAAAATCTGGATCTGTAGGCCAGGTCTCTGAAGTTGAAATCACAAATTTCTGGTTTAATTTCAAAAGCTCAAAGCTTTCCCCAGGACATTAGGGCAGAACCTTATAGGCTACCCCATACTTCATACATAGTCACTCTATGCTCTTAACAGCTAAGCAAAATATATTTACTGCTCAAAAGGGGAAGGGAGAACAGACCTTTTATATGTGGCAGAAAAACCATCACTTAAGACACATCCTAGCAGAATTCTTCAAGCATTGATGCTAGTGGGTCTCCAGGTCCCTCTCTTGTGCTTAAAGATATTTTAACTTCCACCTTATAAAATGAATAGAACTCCAGTAGAGAAAAACTACACACACACACACACACACACACACACACACACACACACACACACACACACAGAGAGAGAGAGAGAGAGAGAGAGAGAGAGAGAGAGAGCATCTTTCTTCCCTGAATCCCACACCTTCCAGAAATAGCCCTGATATCAAGTAATAAAAGTACAAATGACATTTTCAAGGTCTAGAATGGAGAAACAAGCAAAAATAGAATATTTAATCAATGAAAATATTCTTGGAATCTGAAATATCTGGGCAAGCCTGGGTAGCTATGGGGAGTCAGAAAGGGGGATGGAGTTGTGGGGAATTTGACCTTCCCACCCTGGGTTTATCTACAACTGCAGCTGAACAGCCTGTACTAAAAGTCTGAAAGTAATATTAACAGATACAACCCATTAAACTTCAATTGTTCATACATGCTAAATGCTGACCCAATATGTGTATCACATCACTGTCCTAGTATATCTAAAACAATATTCTTGTTTGTTGTTTTTAACTTAATTTTACCTTCCTTCTTATATAAAAATTCTCTAAACACTAGAATTTAATCTGGACATAATGATGTTCTTGTGGAAATATCAGGGCTAACTAAACAACCTAATAGTTTAGTCTCTTCTCTACAGGTTTACCTCTACTCATAGGAGGGTGACAATTAAGGATGCACAATAAAACACAGAGACAAACCTATGTGAAACAATTCAGGAAGATTCTTTACATGGTATTCACTATTTAACCTTCCTTTCATGGAAGACTTGACTTCAGAACACCAAAACACATGTTAGCTACACTGGACCCCCTGGAAAACGATGTTGTATGTTATAGCTGTTACAGTCTTTGTGGAGACTGCAGGTGAGGGAGAATCCTGGGAAGAATGCTGGCAATAAATAGATGGAGAAGCAATTAAATGGTTTACCTTTAGTAATGATCTAGTCAGAGTGGAGCCTAACTATATGGCCATGGTATTTGTAAATATATTTTGAATTTGAGTCTTATTCCTGGGAATACGGGGCTGGGAGGAAAAACCGCTCTTAGCTTTCCACTGTTGACACTCATGATCTCAGCAACCAACTGGTCCATGTGGCCACTAGAGGACTCTGTGTCACCCCAATATCCTTTTTATTGTAATTACAGAAAAGCAAGTGCCTGAGAAATGGGTCATGTGGGGAAGAAAGATCATGTTTTCCTCTCCCTGTGGATTGCCTTTATGCTGTAGAATGCAATCACTGAATGTGTCAGCAGCCCCATTGGAGTAAAACTAAATGTGCTTCCTTATTGTTCCCATTGTTATTACGTATGATTGCTATAAGTTTCGCGTTAGGCTAAATTGACCATGATTGGTATAAGGACTGGAAATTTTGCCTCTTAAATCGCAATGGAAGTGTATCCAAAGCTGCTATAACTACTGTATCCAAGATGAATGGGGCTGGATTTCCTGGCTAGGATTCATCTTCACTATATAGAATTCCAAGCCAACGATGTACAGCTCTTTCTTGACTCCAGATATCTTCCCTCTATGTGTTCCCATGTCCTGGTGTCATTTTTCATAATGAAAGGCTCCTAAGTCTATGTTCCCAATTCCAGTCTTTTGTTTCCTTCTTTTCTGTTGTCTGGTATTTATAATGTTGGATAGAACTTGAGAAAGATCTACCTTCTGCAACATTGCAAGGAGTTGTGAGTCTGACATTTGTTTGAGATGAAGGCTGCCCATAGAAGTGTCACTTATATTTATTTACTTATATTTATTTACATCAAGGTTTTATGAGTTATGAACTCATGCTTCAGGGTGAAAAATACTGCAGATTTGATTGTCACTACCAAAGCCTGTTCTGTAGTTCCAAGGGCAGTGGCAAAAGTTTATGCTGATTTGGGTGCCTCTGGTATTTCACACCTAGTACTGAGATTTTTTTGTTTAATAACACATGTCATTAACTCAGGAAAATCATTTCTGTTCAAACTTACACAATGTGTGCATGCACGTGCATAATTGCTAAATTAGCTTATAAACTAGTGATTTTCATAGGCTTTTTCGTGTCTCTTTAGCTATGTCTACACCACCCTCATCTCTTTCATCTCCCTAAAACCATATTCCTACATGAACCTCTACCACCAAGTTCTTCCTCCCTCATTTCCTCTCTTTATTTATTTATTTATTTACATTTCATCTTCCCTTCCCCTTCTTCTATGAGGGTGTTCCCCCACCCATCCACCCACCCCTTTCCAACTCCACACCCTGACATTTCCCTACAATAGGGAATTGAGCCTTGGCAGGACCAAGGGCTTCTCCTCCCATTGGTGCCCAACAAGGCCATCCTCTGCTACATAGGCAGCTGGAGCTATGGGTCTGTCCATGTGTACTCTTTGGATGGTGGTTTAGTCCCTGGGAGCTCTGGTTGGTTGGTATTGTTGTTCTTATGGGATTGCAAACCCCTTCATTCCTTCAATCCTTTCTCTAACTCCTCTAATGGGGACACTGTTCTTAGTTCAATGGTTGGCTGCAAGAGTCTGCCTACACATTTGTCATGCTCTGGCAGAGCCTCTCAGGAGATAGCTATATCAGGTTCCTGTCAGCAAGCACCTTTCGGCAACTCCAATAGTGACTGGGTTTGGTGGCTGCATGTATATGGGCCATATCTCCTGGTGGGGCAGTCTCTGAATGGCCATTCCTTCAGTCTCTGCTCCAAACGTTGTCTCTGTATTCCCTCCTATGAATATTTTTGTTCCCCCTTCTAAGGACTGACACATCTGCACTTTGGATGTCCTTCTTCTTGAGCTTCATGTGCTCTGTGGATTGTATCCTTGGGTAATCCAAGTTTTTGGGCTAATATCCACTTATCAGTAAGGGCATACCATATTTTTTTGTGATTAGGTTACCTTATTCGGGATGATATTTTCTAGTTCCATCCATTTGCCTATGAATTTCATAAAGTCATTGTTTTGAATAGCTGAGTAGTGTTCCATTGTGTAAATATACCACATTTTCTGTATCCATTCCTCTGTTGAGGGACATTTGGGTTCTTTCCAGCTTCTGATTATTATAAATAAGGCTTCTATGAACATAGTGGAACATGTGGCCTTGTTATATGTTGGAGCATCTTTTGGATACATGCCCAGGAGTAGTATAGCTGGGTCCTTAGGTAGTACTATGTCCAATTTTCTGAGAAACCTCCAGACTGATTTCCAGAGTGGTTGTACCAGCTTGCAATCCCACCAATAATGGAGGAGTGTTTCTCTTTCTACAGATCCTTGCCAGCATTTGTTTTCACCTGAGCTTTTTATCTTAGCCATTCTGAGTGGTGTGGGGTGGAATCTCAGAGTTGTTTTGATTTGCATTTCCCTGATGACTAAAGATGTTAAACATTTCTTTAGGTGCTTCTCAGTCATTCAATATTCTTCAGTTAATAATTCTTTGTTTACCTCTATATACCTTTTTTTAATAGGATTATTTGGTTCTCTGGAGTCTAACTTCTTGAGTTCTTTGCATATATTAGATAATAGCCCTGTATTGTATGTACAGTTGGTAAAGATCTTTTCTCAATCTGATGGTTGCTATTTTGTCCTAATAACAGTGTCCTTTGCCTTACAGAAGCTCCACAATTTTATGAATATTGAGTTGGAATTTTGATGGTGATTTTATTGAATCTGTAGATTGCTTTTGACAAGGTGGTCATTTTTACAATATTAATCCTGCCAATTCATGAGCATATTCTATGATCTTCAATTTCTTTCTTCAGAGACTTGAAGTTCTTGTCATATAGCTCTTTCACTTGCTTGGTTAGAGTCACACCGAGGTATTTTATATTATTTGGGACTATTGTGAAGGGTGTTGTTTCCCTAATTTCTTTCTCGGCCTGTTCATCCTTTGAATAGAGGAAGGCTACTGATTAGTTTGAGTTAATTTTATATCCAGCCACTTTGCTGAAGTTGTCTATAAGGTTTAGTAGTTCTCTGGTAGAATTTTTGGGGTCACTTAAGTTTACTATCATCTCATCTGCAAATAGTGATTTTTTACTTCATCCTTTCCAATTTGTATCGCTTTGACCTTTTGTTTACTGATTGCTCTGGCTAGAACTTCAAGTACTATTGTATTATATTGTATAGGTAGAGAGAGAGTGGGCAGCCTTCTCTAGTCCCTGATTTTAATGGGATTGCTTCAAGTTTCTCTCCGTTTAGTTTGAAGTTGGCTACTGGTTTGGACAGTATTGGTATTAGATCTTTTTCTATGAAGGTTTGATAGAATTCTGCACTAAACCCATGTGGTGTTGGGCTTTTTTGGTTGGGAGACTTTTAATGACTGTTTCTACTTCGTTAGGAGTTATGGGACTGTTTAGATGGTTTATTTGATCCTGATTTAACTTTGGTACTTGGTATCTGTCTAGAAAATTATCCATTTCTCCAGACTTTCCAGTTTTGTTGAGTATAGGCTTTTGTAGTATAATCTGATGATTTTTCGAATTTCCTCAGTTTCTGTCATTATGTCTCCCTGGTAATTTCTGGTTTTGTTAATTTGGATACTCTCTCTATGCCCTCTGGTTAGTCTGGCTAAGGGTTTACCTATCTTGTTGATTTTCTCAAAGAACCAGCTCCTGGTTTTGTTGATTCTTTGTATAGTTCTTTTTGTTTCAACTTGGTCGATTTCAGCCCTGAGTTTGATTATTTCCTGCCTTCAACTCCTCTTGGGTGTATTTGCTTCTTTTTGTTTTAGAGCTGTTAGGTGTGCTGTCAAGTTGCTGATGTATACTCTCTCCTGTTTTTTTTGTTTGTTTGTTTGTTTGTTTGTTTGTTTGTTTTTGTTTTTTGCAGGCACTCAGAGTTATGAGATTTCCTCTGAACACTGCTTTCCTTGTTTCCCATAAGTTTGAGTATGTTGTATCTTCATTTTTATTAAATTCTAAAAAGTCCTTAATTTCTTTCTTTATTTCTTCCTTGACCAGGTTATCACTGATTAGAGCATTGTTCAGTTTTCATGTCTATGTGGACTTTCTGTTGTTTCTCTTGTTATTGAAGACCAGTCTTAGTTCGTGGTGATCTGATAGGATATATGGGATTATTTTAATCTTCTTGTATCTGTTGAGGCCTGTTTTGTGACAATTATATGCTCAATTTTGGAGAAGGTACCATGAGATGCTGAGAAGAAGGTATATCCTTTTGTTTTAGAGTGGAATGTTCTATAGATATCTGTTAAATCCATTTGGCTCATAACTTCTTTTAGTTTCTCTGTGTCTCTGTTTAGTTTCTGTTTCCGTGATGTGTCCTTTGCTGAGAATGGGGTGTTGAAGTCTCCCACTATTATTGTGTGAGGTGCAGTGTATGCTTTGAGCTTCAGTAAGGTCTCTTTTATGAATGTAGGTGCCCTTGTAATTGGAGCATAGATATTAGTTCATCTTGGTGGATTTTTCCTTTGACTAATATGAAGTGTTCTTATCTCTTTTGAAAGTTTATTTTATTTGATACTAGAATGGTTACTCCAGCTTGTTTCTTGGAACCATTTTCTTGGAAATTTGTTTTCCAGCCTTTTACTCTGAGATAGTGTCTGTCTTTGTCACTGAGCTATGTTTCCTGTATTCAGCAAAATGCTGGGTCCCCTTTTTGTATCCAGTCTATTAGTCTTCATCTTTTTATTGGGGAATTGAGTCCATTAATGTTGAGAGACATTAGGACCAATGATTGCTGTTCCCTGTTATTTTTGTTGTTAGAGTTGGAATTATGTTTGTGTGCCTATCTTCTTTTGGGTTAGTTGAAATTAGATTACTTTCTTGCTTTCTCCAGGGTGTAGTTTCCCTCCTTGTGTTGGAGTTTTCCATCTATTATCCTTTATAGGGCTGGATTTGTGGAAAGATATTGTGTAAATTTGGTTTCGTCATGGAATATCTTGGTTTCTCCATCTATGTTAATTGAGAGTTTTGCTGGATATAGTAGCCTGGGCTGGCATTTGTATTCTCTTGGGGTCTATATGACATCTGTTCAGGATCTTCTGGCTTTCATAGCCTCTGGTGAGAAGTGTAGTGTAATTCTGATAGGACTGCCTTTATATGTTACTTGACCTTTTTCCTTTATTGCTTTTAATATTCTTTCTTTGTTTTGTGTACTTGGTGTTTTGACTATTACGTGACAAGAAGAATTTCTTTTCTGGCCCAATCTATTTGGATTTCTGTATGCTTCTTGTACATTTATAGGCATCTCTTTCTTTAGGTTAGGGAAGTTTTCTTCTACAATTTTGTTGATCATATTTGCTGACCCTTTAAGTTGGGAGTCTTTGCTCTCTTCTATACCTATTATACTTAGGTTTAATCTTCTCATTATATCCTGGATTTCCTGAATGTTTTGGGTTAGTAGCTTTTTGTGTTTTGCATTTTCTTTGACTCTTGTGTCAATATTTTCTATGCTATCTTCTGCCCCTGAGATTCTCTCTTCTCTGGGCACAGGCCCTGCCTCTCTCTTATTTTCACCTATATTCTAGACTGAATTTTTTTATTCATCTGAGTATGATACTAGGAATTTCATATTTCTATTTAAATAACTCACTAATTCTATAACCATTAAAAGTTATTTTTATCATAAAGGGATTCTTTTCATACTTAAAAATACAGAAATATCCTGGGATACATCTCAGTGCTACAGCACTTGCCTGGCATGAGTAAAGTTCTAGGTTCATTTCCCACTTACAAAACTAAATGGCATGTATGGCTGTGGTGTATCTGTGACATTGGCTTCCCTATTAGGAATCACAAAAAGAATTTCCCGCTAGAAATGCATGACTAAATGCTGATTCAAGGTATAAGTATATATGTCTCTGTTACTTTGTTGAATAAAAACAGCTAAGCAAGCCAGACATGGTAGATCATGCCCTTAATCCCAGCACTGGGGAGATGGAAGTAAGTAGATCTCTGTGAGTTTGAGTCCAGTTAGATCGACATTTTTTCAGGACAACCAGAGATGCATAGAGAGATCCTATCTCCAAACAAACACACAAACAAACAAACATAAACTCAATCAAACAAAATTAATAAAATAAATGACAGAGGATACAGTGATATAAAGGGAGGAAAGGAAATATGGAAAAAGAATAACTAAATGGGGTAGGGATGGGAGGAAAGATTAGCAGAGGGACTATAAGAAGGAGTAACTAACAATGAAAGGACATATGAAAACATACTAATGTAGAAGGTTCAAACACACACACACACACACACACACACACACACAAATGTATATATAGTAATTTGTAATGAGGGAACAATACCACAACTGATACTACACTCTAGCAAATAAGAACCCCAGTACCAGAAATGGGTTACCTTTTTTTAATTTGTTAGTCAACAGGGTCCTAAAGATCCCCAAATATTGCAGGCTATCCCCAATGCTCTTGGCTACCCTGTAGAACTTAACAATATGACCCTAGTGCTGAAGACACTACATACTTCAGTCACAAAACAAACACACACACACACACACACACACACACACACACACACAAGTCAATCTAGCACTCACTAGGAAACTGCATCTCTACTGGATAGCCTTCATAGTACTGAAAAGTGCTGTGCAAACTAATGAAGTACAAAAATAATCACCAGTCTCACTAAGGTGTGAACCCTGCAAGCCACAACAATGACTGCTAGTGACACAAATGTTTTAGGAGTAACCAACCACTTTCTGATTGGATCTAAGGTCCACTATACAAAATGAAACCCATATTCACCACTGTTAGCAAAATCAAGAAGATAGATCACAGTTTCTAGGAGAAAACCCAATTCGATTTTTCTGCTACAGGCATAGTATTAAAACAATTAATGCTGTACTTATAAAACAATTCATTTCTCAACCCTCTTCAGAGAAGCTTATATGACAATTAAAACAACTGATCAACATAGAGAAAATAAGAAACTGTCGATTGCTCAGCCATAAGCACATACCTTTCCTCCTAAGACTCAGAAATATTGTGGAAGAGAGGGGGAAAGATTGTAAGAGCCAGAAGTGGTCCAAAACCTCAAGAAAAAATGCTTTCCAGACACAAGAGCAAAGTTTTGCATTTGAACCACAATTGTGGCAACAGGTACAAGACCTGCAGAAGCTTAAGCCAGACAAAATTCCAACATGGAGAAGCAGAAATGGGCACAAAATCTCACCATCAGCTGAAGAGCTATTGACATTTGATTGCTTCTGAAAAAGGGAGAGTCAGTTCTCTTCAATTGTATGACTCCTAGTTGTTGATCCATAAGCCAGGATAAGCCACTGTCCCAAAAAGAACTGGGCAATACAACATGGACACAGTAGATTTAAATTTTAAAAGAAGAGGAAGAAGAGGAAGGGGAAGGGGAAGGGGAAGGGAAGGAGTAGGAAGAGGAGGAAGAGGAAAATGAGGAGGTGGAGGAGGAAGAAAGGTCTTAGATGGGTGAGTACAGGATAGAACTAAGGAAAGAGACTGAGTCTTGGAAAAGTAAGGAAAATGAAAATGATTAAAATACATTGTATGAAATTATCAGGGAGTCAGTAAAGATACTTTTGAAAGAATACAAAAATTATACTTTATTAAACGAAGTTCAAGATTAAGAAAAACTGACATAAGGTTAAAAAATCTAAAAAGTGGTTACCTCCCAGAGATGGTGACTACTTTATAACATACTAGGCACTGTCTTTTTCTTAAATGGGATCAAGAATACACACAAGTTCATATACAGGTTCTATACATGTATGATTTTTGGCTGTGGACAGAAAGTGTGTGTGTGTGTGTGTGTGTGTGTGTGTGTGTGTGTGTGTGTGTGTGTTTGTGTGTTTCCTTTCTCCCAGCTGTGTATACTGATTTATTAAAGCCCTACTTTCCAGAAGAATTGTATTTGAAGATGGGACCTATGGGATTTGAGGCCATTAGGATGGAATTGGTACTTAGTATTTCTTTCTTTCCTCCATTTGAGGAGAGAAGTCATCTGCAACCCAGTAAATGGCACTCACCTGGAGCTGAATCAGCCAGTACCTTCATCTTGCTCACTTCAAAGTACCAACTGTGCCAATGAGGCCACCTAAAATGATGGTGGCAGGGCTCTTAACATTCATTATTATAGGTTACATATGAGGAGGAATAGGAGGAATAGAAGGAGGGGAAGGACAAGAGGAGGAGGAAGAAGAGAAAGAAGAGGAAGAGAAGGGGAAGAGGAAAAGGAGGAGGAGGTAGAAAGAAGAAAAGAAGAGGAAGAGTGAGACAGAGATAGGGAGGGGGAGAGAGAGAGAGAGAGAGACAGAGAGAGAGAGAAGAGGGAAAAGAAATAAGGAAAAAAGGAAGGGGATAGAAGTTGAGAAGGAATGGGAGGACAGCAAGGCAATGTCAAGTGTTCAAGACTGAGGAAGACCCTGGTGACAAGGGCTAGAATCACTGCTTAGCAGCAGTGGCACTCTTCAGCCCAGCAGAAGCAATTATCACAGAACTCAAGTCCACACTTAAGTTCTCTGAATGTGTACATCTGACAACCTTCTCAGTCTAAGGCAGTAGCTCTAGGGGAAGATCCTGGGACAAAGAGAAAGTTCCATGAAGAAGTGAAGAGTATTTTAGTCTAATGATGGAATCCAGGGAGATGTCAGGAATTAAGGAATGAGCAGAAGAATCACTGAAAGAAAAGAAGCACCACTCATTACCTCCCACACACTGGAACAACACCCAGATGTTAAGTGATGAACTCTGGAATTACTGAATAAGAAAACCTGGTGGCCTCCAACATAGAGAACATGAACATGGCAAAATTATAAGATGCTAGCTGTGAGAAAGTGACTCCTTAGATGCGAGAGGGAAAAAATGACTCCAGGGTCAGATATGGTGATGACAGAACTGAGGGGAGGTGTCTGGGGCAATGACTATTTTATGTCAATCTCATTGGTCTAAATGATGCTCAGAACATGAGGGATGTTTAGAAAAGAAGAGCATCTGAATCAACAAAAAAATGGAACTCAACAGTGCTGTGGGCACCTAGTCCTGAGCTATGGAAAGCCCAGACAGAGCAATCGTGTGGTAGAAGAATCACCACATTATCTTATTCACTTTACATCCCAATTCCCATTTCAGTACCCCCTCTCTTATCAGTCCCCTCTCATATGCCCCCCTTCACCTCTAAGAAGAGAGATCCACATTGTTTTTGTTAGAGGTGGGTTGTCCATTGTCTCCTGACCTTGGATATCAGCCTAGTTGGACATCAACTAGGATTTATACTACCACCTTTTCCTCAATCTGTTTTCCTAGTTCTTCAGTTTGCAAACAGCAGATTATGAAATCTCTTAGACTTTGTAATAATGACCCAATCCCTACAGATATGTATCATGTAATATCATACACAGACACAGACTTACACAAATACAGAGAGAGAGAGGGGGGGGGAGACAGACAGACACACACACACACACAGACATGGGAAGAAGTATATTTCTCAACTTACAATGATATTGTATCCCAATAAATCCAAGATAAAAATATGAATCAAAAGGTACCAACTGTACCAAACTTAGCAGACACCATAGTCTAGCAACATAGGACAGTTTTGGGTACCAGTTGTTTTCCTCATGCTCACATAGTTGGCTGGAGCTACAAATTGATGCCACTGCCTAGTATCACAAAAAGTACTGTGGGCATCCCACTGGACTCATTCTAGGACAATATAAAAAGTTAAACCCAGAATGTCTTCTCATGAATATGTCTTGCTTTTATAGCATCATGAAATCAAAGAGACTGTGACTGCAACCATCAGAGGTCAAAAATTAGATATGTGTGTATACACATGTGTACATATATATACACAGAGAAAGGCATAAATGTATATGAGCATATGGATGGATGGATGGATGGATGGATGGATGGATGGATGGATGGATGGATGGATGGATGGATGGATAAACAGATATCTGAAAAATCCCCACTCACAACAACCAGATTGAAAGAGAGCCTGAACACCACAGATCTTCTTCAAGACTGACTCAATTCAACTTAGAAAAAGAGCAACTTCATTCAGAGCAAAAGAAACCACTCGGCAGGTTCTGACTCATCCACTATAGGGTGACTAATGTGAGTAGGGCACATGGATTTAGTCACCAAGTGTAATTTCCAGAAAATGGGGATCTGGCTTCCTAGAACCTGGGACGAGGCAAGTGCCCTACAGCAAGAGATCTGGGGGTGTTCCTTTTAGATGAATCACTCTGTGGGGCCTGTCTTTCCCACCCCATCTTTTCCTGGGGCAGAAGAACTGCTAACAGCAGCAAATGAGTTGGGAAGGTAATGGCTTAGCACCAGAGGGGTGCAATCAGGAGCTCCTGGGAAGGATGTTTGCCTGGCAATGGCCCCCTTTCATCTGCAGCATCTTGCAGTGTTTTATGAGAGATCACTAATTAGGCTTCCTACAGCTTGGGACAGAAGGGGCCATCACAGCAAAGCTTACGTAGGTGCTTACGTCAGAAATGTCCGTGGACCAATTACTGTGAATATATTGTCACTATCTCCTTTCACATGCCATCTCTAAGCAGTTTCCCAAGGCAAGTAGTGAAGTTAATTGCTTGGTTCCTGGAAGACCTAATGCCTATCCACAAACAGGAAAGCCTAGTCACAAATTATTTCTTCATGAATGCCCAGATTGGCACACAAGGCCTTGAGCATCAACGAGCCAACTGTGGATCCACTGTGTACTTGGCACCACATCTTTGGGTGGCCTGTGATGGAAGAATATTATATCAGAAGTGATTAGATCTTCAGACACCCTCTAAGGTTGTTATGCAGTATGCCACAGCAATGAAGAATCACTGAGCTCTTAAACATACCAATGTAGATTAAGATTTATCACAAGCTTAACTCTATTTCAGACTAAATTTTTATGAGAAAGGATATAAAAATGTATTTGGGGCATCCCTAATCTGAAAAACCTGACACACAAAACACTTGGAAATTCAAAACCTCTTGATCACCTACTTGATTCCAGTAAGTGGAAAATTCCATATCTGATTTCATACAAATTGTCTTAATCAAAACTTAGACACACTAAAAATATGGTATAAAGTTGATGTCAAGTTGTATAGAAAGCGTATAGGAAATACACATTAATTTCATGTTTAAGTCTGGATCCCATACACAAAGTGTCATATTATGTATATAGAGAGAGTTCAAGATCCAAAACACTGATATCTACAATCATTCCAACCTCTAACATTTTAAGTAAAGGATACTCAACCTTCCATGCGTTAGTCATTTTTAAGTCAGTTGAATACCTAAATACCTAATATATCTAAATATTTGAGGTTTGTAGAGATACATACAAGGCTATAATTTTTCTTATAATTTTTGTAAAAATGGACGCAAGAAATTTTGAAATTACATAAAATTTTACATAATATTTGGGTGGTTATGTCTAAAGCTGCAGACATCTTTCTTAGCATCATTAGCCTCCATGTAAGGAGACAAGAATTTCACCAATCAAAGATGACACTGTTAACTGAACTGAGAATGGAATCCAGGTTTCTCTAACCTCAGCTCAGTACACATTACACACTAATAAGAATTGGCCCTGGCTTCACCAAAACTCTGCCCTCCTGCCCCATATTAAGGAACTGTGCAACCAAACACTTCTCTTCATCTACAAGGAAGCCCTATTTCTCTCTTCTCCAAAAAAGACAAAAAGAAAATAGGCCATCTAGCCACCAACAGCTGTTGAACTATTATTCCCAGAAATCCAAAATTCCACATAAATCACCTCTAAAGTAACTTCATTTGCTAAGAATGCAGATATGCAGCTTCAGCCATTGAGCTAGTAAACATTCCAGAATTCCAAAGTCCTAGGAGATACAAAAGGCAGAGAGGTCCCTCTTACCTCATCTTGCAGATGGTAGTAGCCAAGGAGAAAATGTCTGTGATGTGACATGTGGTCAATAAACAACTCAGCTGGAAAGGAAAAGAAACTAACCCACAAGCAAAGAGAGGTCTTCAATGAAGTAGCTTCCTGGTGGGCCCATTTTTCCCCTACTGCTATTCTCAATTTCTCCCTCTGCTGCTCAGAGCCTTCTTATTTTGTGTCCCAGGTACCACAGCACTCCATCCCTGACCACTATCCATCTCACCTATCCTCTCATCAAACACCAGGAGATGGGTCCACCTCCTCATTAATATCACCCAATAACCATGAATTCAGACTTAGGATCCTCAGTCTTCTAGGGCAGAAGTGGTTTATTACATGAATCCCCTCACCATCATGAACCATCTCAACCACTATGGCCCTTCTCCAAACCAAGGCTTCAAGAAAGCTCAATTATTTTTCAAGTAACCCAGATGCTGTGCTGTCTGCAGTCTTCAGGACTATTGTTTTAGAGCAGTTCCTCTTTTTTTTTTAATACTTAAATAAGTGATTTTAATCTATATATTTGTGAAAACATTCCTTGATTTAAACAGGTTTTGTCCTTTTTAACATTTTTTTATTAACTTGAGTATTTCTTATTTACATTTCGAATGTTATTCCCTTTCCCAGTTTCCGGGCAAACATCCTCCTAATTCCTTCCCCTCCCCTTCTTTTTAGGTGTTCCCTCCCCACCCCTCCCCCATTGCCACCCTCCCCCAACAATCACATTCACTGGGGTTCAGTCTTAGCAGGACCAAGGGCTTCCCCTTCCACTGGTGATCTTACTAGCATATTCATTGCTACCTATGAGGTCAGAGTCCAGGGTCAGTCTATGTATAGTCTTTAGGTAGTGGCTTAGTCCCTGGAAGCTCTAGTTGCTTGGCATTGTTGTTCATAAGGGGTCTCGAGCCCCTTCAAGCTCTTCCAGTTCTTTCTCTGATTCCTTCAACGGGGGTCCTATTCTCAGTTCAGTGGTTTGCTGCTGGCATTCGCCTCTGTACTTGCTGTATTCTGGCTGTGTCTGTCAGGAGAGATCTACATCCGGCTCCTGTCGGCCTGCACTTCTTTGCTTCATCCATCTTGTCTAATTGGGTGGCTGTATATGTATGGGCCACATGTGGGGCAGGCTCTGAATGGGTGTTCCTTCTGTCTCTGTTTTAATCTTTGCCTCTCTATTCCCTGCCAAGGGTATTCTTGTTCCTTTTAACAAGCCGTTTTCCCCCACACTTAGTAGAAAGAGACTCAACAGTATATGGTCAGTACCTAAAAGGTGGGAGATTTTCTCTCAGGAGACTGAATCCAGGCAGACAAGAAGACAGGACAAATAAGGATCTAAAGCTGCTGTGACCTTCACAATCCAAGACTGTATGTAAACAGGCAAAGTCTGGGCAGCCTAAGCTCAGGCTGTTATAACATTCAAGGTGTCCTTTGTTGTTCTTTTCCACCATGGTGAAAACTTCCCCCTTTTACACAGCACTACAATAAATATGTGAGAGTGTATCAGATTGGTTTCATGGATTCTGCCAAATTCTACCACATTTAAATAACTAAAGACACTGTGGTATTTGAAGCCAGGGACACAAGCCCTCCTCCCATTGTCCTGGCATCTACTCAAAGATATTTGGAAGTTCAGGCTTGGAGTTTGTATTCCACAAAAACCCATAGTTCTTCACATTGTCCTTAGAGAATGGTTTCTGCTGGGTGTGGTAGTTTGTATCTGGAATCCCAGAATTGTGCTGTGGTGTGTGTATGTGTGTCGTGGGTGTGCGGTTTGGTGTGTGTGTGTGTGTGTGTGTGTGTGTGTGTGTGTATGTGTGTGTGTGTGTGTGTGTGTGTGTGTGTGTGTGTGTGATTTTTAAATCTTTATTATTGAAAAAGGTGACACAGAGACTATAGAGATGGCTAAGAGGGTAAGAGCACTAGTTGCTCCTCAGAGGACCAGGGTTTGGCTCCCAGTACACATATGATGGTTCATAACAACTTGTAACTGTAGTTCCAGAAGATCTTATATACCGTCTTCTGACTTCTTTGGGCACCAAGCATATATATATATATATATATATATATATATATATATATATATACATGCACGCAGCCTGTGCTAGCTAATTTTATGTCAACAAGTTAGGAACTTAGGAAGAGGGAACCTCAGTTGAATCTCTCTCTCTCTCTCTCTCTCTCTCTCTGTCTCTCTCTCTCTCTCTCTCTCTCTCTCTCACACACACACACACACACACACACACACACACAGAGACTCACACACACACACACTACAGAGTGGCCTGTGGGAAAGTCTACAGTTCATTTTCTCTGTGATTGATGTGAGAGGGACCCAGCCCATTCTGAGCTGTACCACAGTTGGTGGTTTCGATAGGTATAAGAAAGTTAGGTTGAAGGAGCTGAAGGGGTTTGTAACCCCATAGGAAGAACAACAGTATAACAACTAACCAGAACCCCCAGAGCTTCCAGGGACTAAACCACCAACCAAAGAGTGCACATGGAGTGAGCATGGCTCAAGCTGCATATGTAGAGAGGATCGCCTTGTTGGGCATCAATGGGAGGAGAGACCCTTGGTCCTGGGAAGGCTCCATGCCCTAGTGTAGGGGAACGTCAGGGTGGGGAGGTGGGAGGGAGTGGGTGGGTAGGGAAGCACCCTCATAGAAGCAGGAGAAGGGAGGATGGGATAGAGGGTTTTTGGAGGAGAATATGGAAAAGGGATAACATTGAAATGTAAATAAAGAGAATATCCAATAAAAAAAAATGTTAAATTGAGCAAACCCTAAGAAGCAAGTCAGTAAGTAGTGTTCCTTGATGGCCTTTACTTCAGTTTCTGCCCCCAGGTTCCTACCTTGAATTCCTACTCTGACTTCTCTGGATGATGGACTAGAAGCTGTAAGATGAAATAAACCCTTTTCTCTCCAACTTGCTTTTGGTCATTTTGTCTTATCACAGCAACAGAAACCCAAGCTAAGATACAGGCAAAATATTCAAATATATAAAATAAAACATATCAGCCCACAGAATGGAGTGGATTGGAATGTGTGGAGGGGGGTGGTGGTGGTGGTGGTGATGGTGGTGGCAATAATCCTCCTACAGGAGGTTTAACAGCTCTCTAACCAAAGAACAGCAGCAGGCATGTAAGTGTCTACAGAAGACCCTCAGTGGAGACCTTAAGTAAGAAAATACCCTGGCTGAAGGAATTTTCTCATACTGATGTCTGAGTTACACTTGGCTCTTTTTTCCCTCATTAAAATCATTTAGAAGAGTGGTTTCAAAGCTGTGTATGCTGGTGCACTCCTGCAATTCCAGCATTTGGGAAGTGAACGTAAGAGGACCAGGAACTCAAGGTCATCCTTAGCTATATAGTGAGTTCAAATTTCCCTATTATTATATGTATGTAATACATTACATATATTATATATGTAATATATAATATAAAGATATTATATACTCCTTTGAAGCATGAGGGGAAATTTTTCAGAATAGACCATCAATTTGATGATAAAAGAGGCCATGATAATTTTAAAAGGATTGAAGTTACATAGGTATGCTTTTCAACTATAATAGAACAAATTAGAACTCAGAAACAAAAGAAAAATGTGAGGAATGGGAAAATATGTGTCTACTGAACAATTCACAGGAGACTAACCAATGGGTCAAAGGGAAAAGCCCAAAGAGCTACAAAATATTTTTGAAACAAATGAAAACAAAAGTATAATAATCTAAAACTATCGAGGAATAGTCAGTCAAGTGTTTAGAGCAAAGTCTAGCCTTGAAAGACCATCTATTTTTTGAAAAGAATGATCTTTCAGGTCAATAACCTAACTTCTAAGTGTAGAGAACAGGAATAAGCTAAGTGTGAAGCAAGAAGGAAGGAAATAATAGGATCTGAGTCAGGGTGAGTAAAAGATAGACCAACAGAACAGTAGACTTGGGCAGATGGACCAGAGCGGAAGGGCATGTGATGCTCTGCCAGACGACCTGAGTTAAATAGCTAGTACCAACATGGTAGAAAGAAAGAGCTGACTCCTACAACTCTACAGACACACACACACACACACACACACACACACACACACACACACAGAGAGAGAGAGAGAGAGAGAGAGAGAGATGGACAGAGGGATGAATGGAGGGATGGAGGGAGGAGGGAGGGTCACACATGTACACAAAACAATTTTTATAATGAAAAAATCTAATAAAAAATAAATGATACAAAAAATCAACAAAACTTAATGTGGTTCTTCGACAATATGATCATGACAAACAAACCTTCAGCCAAATTGACCAAATTAAAGAAGGCTTAATTGCTAAAATCAGGAATGAAAGAGCATGCACCCTCAATAATCAGAAGATCTTGCAGAAATGAAAGGAATTCTAAGGGAATAATATGAAAACTATAAGTGAACAAGTAAATAACATGAAACAGACAAATGCTTTTTCAGAATATTATTTTTATTGATTCTTTAGGAATTTCACCTAGTACACCCCAACCATCCTCACCTCCCAATCCTTCCATGTCCAGCCCCCATCCTTGTAACCTCCTCCCCCAGAACAACTTTTTTTTAAAGTCCAAGTTGTGTTGTCCATATACTCACTGAAAGTGAGTCAAACTCTTGGTGGGCAGGCCCTTAAAAAAATTGAGTCCTCCTCCACCTGCAGCTCTGCTAAAAGCCCTCGGTTATGGAGAGCTACACCTCTGCATACCTATCACAATTTGTATGTGTATTGTTGTTTTGCCTGTGTGTATGTCTGTGTGAGGGCATCCAACCCTTTCGACTCTGCCATCTTTCTCACATCTCCAACATCCATTTGTTCTTCGTATCGGTGCTTGCAGACCCCAAGTGTCCCGTGCGGAAGCCGGCCCCATGACTAGACAAATTCATAGAATCATAAAAATTGCCAAAAGTAAAAATTGTGAATGAACCCAAAATAGTAAGTTTGGATCAATACTATGAAGATTTCTCACAAAGCAAAGCTGAGATTCAGACATCCTTCTTGCAATTTTCCATAGATCACTCTGTAGAAGAAAATCCTTAAATCTCTAGCAAGTCAAATTCAGTAATGCAGTGTAGCATCTCTGGGGTTGGGATACTTTGCTGGCATGCACAAAGACTGGAACCCTGCACCATAAAAACAAAACCAACAACATGTAAAAGGAGTTATTCACCATGGCCAAGCGGAATTTGTTCTAAGAATATACAGTTGCTGTAGAGAGATCATCCTGTGTATTGTATGGAAGCATCACCTGTCAATTATAAAGCCTATGGCCTATAGCTTAGGTGGGAAAGAAGGGTGGGAAAAGAGCTGGAAAAGATATGAGGAGATGGACTCATGGTACCTGAGTGCAGGTAACCCACCATGTGGCAAATGTAGGTTAGTAGGGTTAACTTTAGTTCTGGTTTAGTCAGCTATATAGCCAAGGTATTTGTAAATATAACTTGAGTCTGAGTATTATTTCTGGGAACATGGGGCTGGGAGACAGAACCAGGGCCTAACTTCAACAGGTTGCTTTTACATCTAAAAATCTGTCTGTGACAGTTTACATGGTTTTATCTAGCTTTCTTATTTATACTTGACTGAATTGTAATTTTTTTTCTAATTATAATCTGACCTAATAGCCATATAAAATGACTCTGTTAGTACTGTCTAGGCCTAGCTTCTCACAGTTGTAGATATTCAGTTCCGGTGCTGGAAAATATGTACAATACTAACAGGATTGAAAAAGATGGAGGTTTGTTTTGTTTGTTGTTTTTCCAAAGCAGGTAGGGAGGACAGCAAAGTATTAGAATTATGTCCTCAAACTTTATGTTCATTGTGGGGAGGAAGGAAGCAGGAATTAGTGACAGTTAATCAGTAGGCATAGCTTAACCCCATTCACAGAGAAATAAATCAAGTGACGAGCCCCAGGTCTTAGCGTACTATTTTTACTATGATAACTGTTTTAATAATATTTTCTAAATTTCAAAACATAAAACCGAATGATTGAAATTGGTGGGTCCTCACGCTATGGCTGTTGGAGTTTTGGACCACTTGCTAGCAGTGATTTAAACATGATAATTAGCTAACCCCCTCCAAAAAATAATAACAAAAATAGAAAACCAACAATTGCATTGGTGCAGAACATGCATCTTGACAATGGTACTAACTTGTTATTCTCTAGAACACGTTAGAATAGATCTATTTTTGCCAGAGCACCCTCCCTCCATCCTCCAATACATTTCACTAGAGTCCTTTAAGAGATTGCTGTATTTTCCTGAGACCTTTTTTTAAAAAAAGAAGAAGAAGAAGAAGAAGAAGGAGGAGGAGGAGGAGGAGGAGGAGGAGGAGGAGGAGGAGGAGGAGGAGGAGGAGGAGGAGGAGGAGGAGGAGGAGGAGGAGGAGGAGGAGGAGGAGGAGGAGGAGGAGAAGGAGAAGGAGGAGGAGGAGGAAGAGAAGAAGAAGAAGAAGAAGAAGAAGAAGAAGAAGAAGAAGAAGAAGAAGAAGAAGAAGAAGAAGAAGAAGAAGAAGAAGAAGAAGAAGAAGAAGAAGAAACTGAGATAACTTTTTTCTACGTGGTTAATATCTTACCTGGTCTGCTTTTCCTAAACCCCAGTGGCTTTTACTTTAGTCGGGGTGGGAATGGGAGGGACTTACTGGATATGACTGTTTTCAGATTCTTTAAAAACAAACCTTTTTTAGAAATGCTTAATTTTTAAGCGGTTAGGCACTGAGAGTAGCAGAAATCCTGCAAAGCTTTATAGTTCTCTGAGTGAGGTCTTGATTTCAGTAGCTGTGCTTCTTATGCCCCGGATCTGCTGGAGAGGGGTGTTGGTATTTTCA
Organism: Rattus rattus; assembly: GCF_011064425.1. Lineage (NCBI taxonomy): Eukaryota > Metazoa > Chordata > Mammalia > Rodentia > Muridae > Rattus > Rattus rattus. The sequence goes on along the minus strand of NC_046165.1, from coordinate 55,207,532 downwards.
GATAACATTTGTTAGCACAAATCTTTTGGTCCGTTACATTGTTCTTCACCCTATCCATGTCGTCATTTTCATTTCGCGTCTCTCCTTCTGGAAACTGATGTTGCTGTGTCGCTCTGACGTGTCCTCGTGATCTGCTGGCAAGCACCATCTACACTAATATTCGTCTCACCGTGAATAGCCTCAAGCAAACAAGTTGTTACACCTTATGTAGCCTCAAGCAAACCAAAATGCAGTGTTCTGCTTTGTTCTGTTCTAAATCACTATAGCATATCTTTCTGAAACCATTTTTGCATTTAGTTGAAATTGTCAATATTTATGCTTTTAACCTTCATTTCTGGATTCAAACCTGTATATAAAACTTTTGAAAGTCATCCTTGCCCTTCTCTGCAGGGCTGGAAGTGGACGGGTCTGCCTCAGGTGCAGACGTAGTACTCTTCCAGGTTTCTTTAGCCCTTTATTTATTTTAGGTATTGTGGTATTTCCAATATAATTTTGAAGTATCTAGAGTATATTATAGTAACTAAATCTGCAGCTCTGAAGCTGAGTGAAAGAAAAATACTGTAAGGTGTCCTTCAAGTTCTGTTTGGGTACTGTAAATGGATCAGGAAGAGGAAAATGTCCCACAGCCACGTCGGAAGCTACAGGTTCTTGTCCCTAAATTAGGTTAGTCTCAGATGGTGAATCAAAACTCTAAATTCATTCAGCCCCTTCTTGAGTGATGATGTGATCCTGGCAGCCTCTTCCCCACAAGTAACAGAAACAATTTTATCAGATGTTGCCTGGAAGCCATACTGAAATAGTTTCCACACGATCATTGTTGTGCTACTTCCGGTCCTTACACTCACTAGAGAAGAATGATGGCAGCACTGTGAGTGGAAAGGAGCAAGGAGCATCTGCACCGTCGGGGGTTGGAGTCTGGCATGTTGAATCCCTTGTTTTCTTACTAAGTCAGATGCTTTGCTAAGTCATAAAAAATGTGTTTGCACTCTGCAGTCTTTGGCTCAGTGTACGGAAGTGTTTGCACCGTAAACTACCAAGCAAATTATAAATTGCTATGGAACAGACACTAGCTGAAAACTGAATAACGTGTTTTGTTTATAGGGTGGGGTGGGGAATACTGCATAACTCTGTTCAAAGCTTGGCATTTGATGTTAATGTGAAGCAGTAGGACCATGCTGCCTGCTAAACTACTGTATGCATCCTAAGTGTTCTGAAGACCAGCAGCTGGAGGCTGCAGGACAGCAGCCATTCAAGAGAGGAGAAGCACCACTGGCTTATCGGGGGAGAGGAAGAGAATCAGAGGCGGCCCAGAGTCACCATGTGTAAGGGCAGGGTTGGGGTGGACATGATGCTGTTGAGAACCACCTTTGATTGCACTGCTCCACGGAGCCCTCAGATAAGGCCAATCCTCATGGGCTACCTCGGTTTTCAAGTCAGTTTCAGTCTGTCTTTCGCCTCTGCCTTCAGTGCCACGATTTTCCACTGCAGTGTTCCGACTTCACAAAACCGACTTCTCCAGAGAGAACAATGCCTTGCGGTGATGGGCAGTAGGAGCAAGTGCTTATCACATTTGACCTGTAGAAGTGTTTGGAGTGACAGCTAGATGGAAATTGGATTTAGCTTCTCCCCACACATCCTTGTTTTGCACTTTATGCAAAGTGTACTAATTGCTAATTAGATGTCATTTCTGTTTATACAGGCATTCCCAAAGAGTTAGACTGGACTTGGTTTTGAGTTTGGGGATTGTTAAAGTCTTACTTAGATTAACTAACAACATGTGTGTAATGAAAACGGAAGCAGCTGTGTAGTTCATGGAACCGTGTGTCTGATGAAGCGTCAGGGTTTGATGGACTACTTTGCTTGTGTTTGGAAGTGATAGCTAAGTTGGTTATACTCCATGCCGAGTGACTGTCCTTTTTCTTTGGGGACATCATTACCTTCTTACATTTCAGAACAAAGAAGCAACAGAAGTAAATGACAGATGTTTGACTTCTTTGTTTATCTGCACCTATCTGTGCTACCCTTTCCTTCAAATATATAAATACACATTTATGAGGGAGGAAAAGGTTCCTCTTTTGACCAAATTTTATATGTGGTGGTGTGATTTTTACTGATAAATTCACAGGAGGAACTTTGTAGTCAAAAGTGCTGTGGCTACTGTTTGTTTTGCTTTGTTCTTTTTTGACTTTTTTGGTTTTTTGTTTTGTTGTTGTTGTTTTTTATTTTTTTCTTTCTTGGCATCCAGTGGTCAAACTGATCATGCCTTCAAATTTATTTTCATGCACAGAACTAGTTTTTGTGAACATTATTACTACTTCCAAAGATTTTTCTGATAACTTGGGACAGAACTGGTGACTGAGTAACAAGGGTCTGATTGAATGCCTCCAAACCCACCCACAACAGGAATCTTACCTCACAAGCTCTTACCTGAATCATAGAGAAACTCATGTTCCATGCAATGTCACTGACTTCTCTGTTGCTAGCCAGAAGGTGTTTGCTCCCTCGCTCTTGTCTCCTGACACCTCACATCAGTGCCTGGGCTCTCAGAGCATCAGAACCTAGGGTCTAGAAGGCTGGGGACCTTGAGCTAAGCAAGTGTTCAGCCACATTTTCATGTCATTCACACTAACAAGCCTCTGGCTCTCAGGAATTTGTCAAAAGGTTGATGACCTCCTGAGGTTCCACACACCAGGTTATAAACTGGTTCTCATAGGTTTGAACTGCTTACATACATGTCATAAATTAACCATAGCTTCATTTGACCCCAGGTCGTAAGTCTGTTGACAGTTTCAGCATGACTGATTCGCTCATTTTATTTATTTATTTTTTTATTTTGCTTTGGAAATTGACTTGGTTCTCTTTAGAGTTGGTATAAACATGCCATGTAATAAATGATTTCCAGTTAATGGTACAACAGAATTATTGCTTTCTTAGATGTATGTGTAGTAAAAGTCAATATACACATTTATATAATTTCTTCAAAATCTTATACCTAATTTGATATTTCTAAAAATTGCACATGTAAGTCATGTGTATAACATGCTAAAGTACTTTAACTGTGATCTTAAAACTGAATAAAATATTTAATAAAAATTTGAAATATTTTAAAGATATTATTCAAATACATTTCTTTATGTTCTCACTACCAACTATAGAATATGTGCCTTCAGTGTTATCATGTCCACTAAAAACAGTAGAGAAAATAATAAAGGATTCTTCAAGCAAAAAAAAAATCTGTCTGTGAAATATATAGTATTAATAGGGCAAAGAACAGAACTACTTTATTGCCTTAGTGATCACACAAAGCATGGACATAATCTGTTATCGTAAAAACAATTCAAAGGTCTAGGAATAGAAGAGAACACCTCAAGTAATAAAGGACATCTCTAAATCCACAGCTACCACAGTGACTAATAGAGGAAAAACTGAACAGTCTGTCCTAAGGTTAAGAATATTTAAGAGGACAGGTGGGATTGCTCAATGGTTAAGACCACTGGCTACTGTTTCTGAGGTCTTGAATTTGGATCCCAGGGCCCATTTCGGGCAGCTCCCAACATCCTGCAACCCTAGATCCAGAGGATTTGATGTTCTTCTGGTCTCTTCTGACAGAAAAGCACACATCACACACACACACACACACACACACACACACACACACACAGAGAGAGAGAGAGAGAGAGAGAGAGAGAGAGAGAGAGTAAAAAATAATAAAATAATAAATAATAAACAAGAGTAAAACAAGAATGTTTTTGTCTCAGGTTGTACTAGATAAAGTGACTAGACAGTAAAAAGAAATTTAGAACACCCACCCAGAAATAAATGAGGAAAGTCATTTCCGGCATGACCTTATATATTAGAAATCCTAAGCAATCTAAAAGCTGTGGAGATAAGACAATTTCAATGTGTTCATAACATGCAAAATAGCATGAAAAGCAACTGTGTGTGAGCTTCTGGCAGTTAGGAGCCGAAAAGCAAATCTTAAGAATTTCACATAAATAAATGTGAGCATTTAAGAATGCTTTGACAAAAAATAACAGTAAGAGAAGAGGGTGCTTAAAGATATAAAACATGGATGAGAACAAAACCTGAAGAACACCTGGATCAGCAGGAAGAAGCCCACATTTGTAGGTCAGAAGGCCAGCTGTTCTCAGATGGCCAGCGTCCTCAGACTGATGTGCACTATTACAATGCTACCAAAATTCCCACTGGCTGCTTGGCAGAAAGTAACAAAATGTTCCTGAAACACAGAGATGCAGAAACTCAGAAGAGTCCAAAAACCATTTTGGATTTATTTCCAACAAGAGCAGCAAGACAATTCAAAAAAAGGAAAGGAATCTGTTCAATAAGTATGATGGATAGATGATATCTAAAGGCAAAAAGGATGAAGTGCGATCATCTGCCCAGCTGCATTCAAAGTCAAATGAGCTCAAAGAGGACCACAGACCTAAATGTAGGGAAATGACTTGTAAAATCTTTAGATAAAGTATAAGAGTGGACCTTTGTGGTCTTGGATGCAACAACAGTTTCTTAGTAGATATGACCCTGAAGAACAAATAAGAGGAAAAAATGGATGGATTTAACTTTATCAAAATCAAAGTCATCTAAAAATCTTGGTGCTGCTGAGGCAGGAGGATTGCAATGATCTTGAGGTCAGTCTACAGAACAGAGAAAGGAAGAAGAAGGGGAAGAACAGGAGAAGGAAAATGAAAGGGAGGAGAGAGGGAGAGGAGAGGAAAGGAGAGAGGGATGAGAGGGGAGGGAAAGAAAAGGAAGAGAAGGGAGGGGAAGGAGAAAGAATAAAGGATGGGATGAAAGAAAGAACGGGTAACACATACTGAGAATACATAATATAAAGTCTCAGTGGTCAATAACTGATAGACAAACTAAGACACAAAAATAAGAAAGGGATCTGAACACACATGATGCCAAAGAAAAATATAAAAACGGTCTATATGCACATGAAGAAACAAAACTGTTCAAAACAACAAAATCAACAATTAGACAAAATTCAAAACTACAAGACATGATCACCTCACATCCATGGGAAACTATTACAAAAGACACAGTATGGCCAGAATTATCAAATGAATAAGAAAAAGCAGAAACCAAGTCTATTGCTGGTAATAATGCAGAGTGCTGCAGCCACATTGACAAGTGCTCAGGAAATTCCTCAAAATAGTACAGATACAAGCTACAATATGACCCAGAATTCCATTTCTTAGTATATGCACAAGAAAAAAAAATCAAGAAAGAATGTGAGGAGAGAGAGAGAGAGAGAGAGAGAGAGAGAGAGAAAGAGAGAGAGAGAGAACGAACTACTGACAGAGAGAGTCAGTCTGTATGTGAATGCTCTAAGATTTATCCAGTACTACGAGTCTAGTGATTGAGTGCTTGTCTAGCACGTGGAGGTCTGGAATCAATCCTCAGTATTATAAAAAATAGAAATAAAAATAACGATCCATTGCCAAAATCAAGTCCAGATGCCTTTCAACCACTGAGTGATTCAGTAAAATGTGCTGCACCTGTACTATGGGGTTTCTTCCAACAAGAAAAGGAAATGAGTTACAGGGACACACTGGAGTGCAGATGAACTTGAAACACAATGTTAAGTGAAAGAAGCCTTTCCCAAAAGACCACATGATGCACAAATTTCATGCAAATGAAATGTCCAGAATACATAACCCACAGAACAAAGTACAGAGTGATGTTTACCCATGGAAAACGGGATGATGGGATAATGAATGGGATGGTAGCGATGTTCTAAAATTAAGGCTGTTGAGATGGCTCAGTTGATAAAAGCTCTGATCCAAAATTGGAAGGAGAACCCAGAAGTTTTCTAACTCTCGCATGTACCCTATGGAAATAGTGCTCATGTCTCTCTGTCTTGCTCTGTCTCTGTCTCTCTGTCTCTCTGTTTGTCTCTCTGTCTCTGTCTCTCTGTCTCTCTCTGTTTGTCTCTGTCTCTGTCTCTCTCTCTCTCTGTCTCTCTCTCTCTCTCTCTCACACACACACACACACACACACAGGACAATTAAAAATTTTAGTTGATGTTGTATCAACTTATTCAAGACACCTTATAAAATGCTACATGTCTAGGTGGCATAAACAATAGAACGTCTTTGCCACACATTTCTGTCATTTAGGCAACTAGTATCAATGTATCAGTTGGGGTCCTGGAAGCCCCAGGACCAGCTGAACCAGAGAAAAACAAGACAGGTTCTGCCTCAAATAAGGTGCAAAATGAGAGAGCTCACAGCTAAGAGAGCTTCCTGCTCTAACAAAAGACCCAAGTTATTGCCTCCAGTTCCCATCAAACAGTTTATTACAGCATGCAATTCCATCTCCAAGAGATCAAATATCCTCTTCTAATCTTCACAGGCACACACACACACAAGCACACACACACACACAAAGCATACATACAGACATACAGCAATATACATAAATGAAAATTAAAAACATCTTTTTATGAATATTTCAAGCAGAGGAGTGAAACGATTGAGTCTGGGGATTTTTAAAAATTACTTTAATATTTACATCTTGTGTGAAATCACAATATTAGGGGCAAGATAGTCAAGAAGGTTTTTATGTTTTGGGTTTTTTGTTTTTGTTTTTGTTTTTCAATAATCTCAGTTGTGGTGTCCAAGTGACATTTCAGTTAGACCAAAACATCTACAATGACAAAGAAGGGAACAAATACAAGGGACTTTGGCCCCTAGGAATGCAGAGTTTCAAGGCTGTGATCACAGCTGGTTGCAGGTCAACTTCCATGCCTGGAAGCTCCTTGTTGCTTTAGTCCAAACATCAAAAGCATTGAATAAGACTCAAGCCTGGCTTCTGTGTTCCCCAAAATGTCTCCTTTCCATGCAGCAGTACATTTAGTTCAGACCATTCTGAGGGATGCATTGGTCACTTGGCAGTCTTTGAAGACCATGAAAACATAGGTTCTCTTGAGGTGAAGATTGGAACAGGAAGGGAAGGTATTATAATAATGGGCTTGGCATAACTGTGGATGCCAGAGGAAAAGAGGTTTGTGTCTTCTAAACATGGCAATGTGCCTTCTGGGGGCCATGGCTGCAACCTTGATTCAAGAATGGAAGAGCTTTCTTTGCTCTCTTCCTATTGTTTCTTGTTTCAAACTTGGTTATTGCATGCATTTGATTGTTGTTGAATAAAGCTTAAATGACATTCACATTATATGTGCATATGTGCATTTGTGTGTGTACCTCTGCATCATCTTATGCACACATACTTGTATACATACATGGCACCTAAAACTCTACATCCTACCAAGAAGACCTAGAGAAGGACATTGTACCTTCCCCGTGTTGACACTGGTCTTCCTAGTTTTACCTGATTCCCTTTCTTCAAAGTTTCCTTCCCTCTTCTATTTCTTCTCCCTAATTCATTCTGCTCCTTGAAAAATTAGATTCTAACCACTAAAAGAAAGAATTCAGCCCAAATGGAGTAAAATTTAACCCTTGGTGGTGAGCATTTTGGTTTAGCTGCTTTGAACAAGTGTGTACCTGTGAGGAATTCCTTTTCTGTTTCTGAGCCTCAGATTTCTCATCTACATGAATACAGAAATATTGTCAGGAGGCCATACGAAGTTCTAGTGAAATAATATATGAATACATGAAAGGTTCCAAATAAATAGGAGACATATCTCTACCTCTCTCTTTATTAGCTTTTCAGTGTTGTGGCATACAAGTTTAGCCTAGATCCTGGACAGAGGAGAATATTGGGGTAAGGGCAGAAGACCCCCCTGAACTCTGTTTTACCTATGTATGTGATATTTTTAAGAACACTTATGGGTGCAGGCCCTCCTGGTTGCCTCCCGCACGGAGAGCTCAAAAGCAGCCACCCAGGAGCCACTTCAGCCGCGGGACCACAGGTAAGACCAACTTTTCTGCTCTAAGGAACCTGCCTAGTGGACTCAGGACACAGAGAGGCAAAATTCCTCTGGGACTGGACACTTCCAGTTTTTAGCTGGAGCCGGAACCTCACTGATCACAGCCCACATTCCCTGCTCCCAAACCCCTTGGGAGAGAGAACTCACAGCCCAGACAGGTGGGCACTCCTGAGACTGCAGAGCAGGAGAGACCACCAATACTACCCACTCCTGCCCACATCCCTGGCCCAAAAGGAAACTGTATAGGGCCACTGGGAACAGGAAGATAGGGTCACTCAAGCGGCAGGTCCCCTACGGTCCAGACATCACCCGGATGTGAACGGACCCAATCAAAAACTCCCTGCACCCAAAGAAAGGGAGAGCTAAACATTCAGAGGGGCAGACACACATGGGAAGCCAGAAGAGACTACACTCTGCCCACATTTCTGACTCCAGAGGAAAACACCTGACAACATCTGGGACCACTGTGCACAGAGACCCGGGGAAAAGGAGGGGCAGACCCTTCTGATTGCCACCCTCATACAGAGCTCAAAGGCAGCTCCCCAGGAGCTACTTCAGCAACGGAACAACAGGTAAGACCAACTTTTCTCCTAAAAGCAACCTGCCTGGTGGACTCAGGACACAGGCCCACAGGAACAACGGAAGACCAGTAGACAGGAAAGACTACACAACTGAAAGCAGAACACTCTGTTCCCATAACTGACTGAACAAAAACAGGAAAAGAGGTCTACAGTACTCCTGACACACAGGCCTATAGGAGGGTCTAGCAACTGTCAGAAATAGCAGAACAAGGTAACACCAGAGACAACCTGATGGTGAGAGGCAAACACAGGAACCTAAGCAATAGAAGCCAAGACTACATGGCATCATCGGAGCCCAATTCTCCCACCAAAGCAAACACGGAATATCCAAACAGAGCAGAAAAGCAAGATCTTGATTTTAAATCACATTTCATAATGATGATGGAGGACGTCAAGAAAGACATAAAGAACTCCCTTAGAGAAACGCAGGAAAACATAAATAAACAAGTAGAAGCCTATAGAGAGGAATCACAGAAATCCCTGACAGAATTCCAGGAAAACACAATCAAACAGGTAAAGGAATTAAAAATGGAAATAGAAGCAATCAAGAAGGACACAGCGAAACACCCCTGGATATAGAAAATCAAATGAAGAGACAAGGAGCCACAGATACAAGCATCACCAACAGAATGCAAGAGATAGAAGAGAGAGTCTCAGGAGCAGAAGATTCCATAGAAATCATTGACACAACTGTCAAAGATAGTGTAAAACAGAAAAAGATACTGGACCAAAACATACAGGAAATCCAGGACTCAATGAGGAGATCAAACCTAAGGATAATAGGTAGAGAAGAGAGTGAAGACTCCCAGCTCAAAAGACCAGTAAATATCTTCAACAAAATCATAAAAGAAAATGTCCCTAACATAAAGAAAGAGATGCCCATAAACATACAAGAAGCCTACAGAACTCCAAATAGATAGGACCAGAAAAGAAACTCTGCCCATCACATAATAGTCAAAACACCAAATGCACAAAACAAAGAAAGAATATTAAAAGCAGTGAGGGAAAAAGGTCAAGTAACATGTAAAGGTAGACCTATCAGAATCACACCAGACTTCTCACCAGAGCCTATGAAAGCCAGAAGATCCTGGACAGATGTCATACAGACCCTAAGAGAACACAAATGCCAGCACAGGTTACTGTATCCAGCAAAAGTCTCAACATAGATGGAGAAACCAATATATTACATGACAAAACCAAATTTACACAATATCTTTCTACAAATCCAGCCCTACAAAGGATAATAAATTGTAAAGCCCAACAAAAGGAAGCAAGCTACACACTAGAAAAAGCAAGAAACTTTTTTGTCTTGCAACAAAACAAAGAGAAGAGAAGCACACAAACATAATCTCACATTCAAATATGAATATAACAGGAAGCAATAATCACTATTCCTTAATATCTCCCAACATCAATGGACTCAACTCCCCAATAAAAAGACAAAGATTAACAAACAGGATACACAATGAGGACCCTGCATTCTGCTGCCTACAGGAAACACACCTCAGAGAAAAAGACAGATGCTACCTCAGAGTGAAAGGATGGAAAACCACTTTCCAAGCAAATGGTCTGAAGAAGCAAGCTGGAGTAGCCATTCTAATATCGAATAAAATCAATTTTCAAGTAAAAGTCATCAAAAAAGATAAGGAAGGACATTTCATATTCATCAAAGGAAAAATCCACCAAGATGAACTCTGAATCCTAAATATCTATGCTCCAAATACAAGGGCACCTACATACATAAAAGAAACCTTACTAAAGCTCAAAACAAACATTGAACCTCACATAATAATAGTAGGAGATTTCAACACCCCACTCTCATCAATGGATAGATCATGGAAACAGAAATTAAACAGAGACATAGACAGACTAAGAGAAGTCATGAACCAAATGGACTTAAAAGATATTTATAGAACATTCTATCCTAAAACAAAAGGATATACCTTCTTCTCACCACCTCATGGTACTTTCTCCAAAATTGACCATATAATTGGTCATAAAACAGGCCTCAATAGATACAGAAAGATAGAAATAATCCCATGCGTCCTATCAGGCCACAACGGGCTAAGTCTGGTCTTCAACAACAATAAAGAAAGAAAGCCCACATATACATGGAAATTGAACAATGCCCTACTCAATGATAACCTGATCAAGGAAGAAATAAAGAAATAAATTAAAGACTTCTTAGAACTTAATGAAAATGAAGGTACAACATACCCAAACTTATGGGACACAATGAAAGCCATGCTAAGAGGAAAACTCATAGCTCTGAGTGTCTGCAGAAAGAAACAGGAGAGAGCATATATCAGCAGCTTGAGAGCACACCTAAAAGCTCTAGAACAAAAAGAAGCAAATACACCCAGGAGGAGTAGAAGGCAGGAAATAATCAAAGTCAGAGCTGAAAATCAACCAAGTAGAAAAAAAAGGACTATAGAAAGAATCAACAGAACTAAAAGTTGGTTCTTTGAGACAATCAACAAGATACATAAACCCTTAGCCAGACGAATGAGAGGACACAGAGAGTGTATCCAAATTAACAAAATCAGAAATGAAAAGGGAGACATAACTACAGATTCAGAGGAAATTCAAAAAATCATCAGATCTTACTATAAAAGCCTATATTCAACAAAACGTGAAAATCTGCAGGAAATGGACAGTTTCCTAGACAGATACCAGGTACCGAAGTTAAATCATGAACAGATAAACCAGTTAAACAACCCCATAACTCCTAAAGAAATAGAAGCAGTCATTAAACATCTCCCAACCAAAAAGAGCCCAGGTCCAGATTGGTTCAGTGCAGAATTCTATCAGACCTTCATAGAAGACCTCATACCAATACTATCCAAACTATTCCACAAAATTGAAACAGATGGAGCTACCGAATTCCTTCTATGAAGCCACAATTACTCTTATACCTAACCACACAAAGACCCAAAAAAGAAAGAGAACTTCACACCAATTTCCCTTATGAAAATAGATGCAAAAATACTCAGTGAAATTCTGGCAAAGCGAATACAAGCACACATCAAAACAATCAGACACCATGATCAAGTAGGCTTCATCCCAGGAATGCAGGGATGGTTTAAATTATAGAAAACCATCAACGTAATCCACTATATAAACAAACTGAAAGATAAAAACCATTTCATTAGATGCTGAGAAAGCAGTGGAAAAATTCAACACCCCTTCATGATAAAAGTCCTGGAAAGAATAGGAATTCAAGGCCCATACCTAAGCATAGTAAAAGCCATATACAGTAAACCAGTTGCTAACATTAAACTAAATGGAGAGAAACTTGGAGAAATCCCACTAAAATCAGGGACTAGACAAGGCTGCCCACTCTCTCCCTACTTATTCAATATAGTTCTTGAAGTTCTAGCCAGAGCAATCAGACAACAAAAGAAGATCAAAGGGATACAGATTGGAAAAGAAGAAATCAAAATATCACTATTTGCAGATGATATGATAGTATATTTAAGTGATACCAAAAGTTCCACCAGAGAACTTCTAAACCTGATAAATACCTTTAGCAAAGTGGATGGGTATAAAATTAACTCAAATAAATCAGTAGCCTTCCTCTACACAAAAGAGAATCAAGCCAAGAAAGAAATTAGGGAAATGACACCCTTCATAATAGTCCCAAATAATATAAAATACCTCAGTGTGACTTTAAGAAAGCAAGTGAAAAATCTGTATGATAAGAACTTCAAGCCTCTGAAGAAAGAAATTGAAGAAGACCTCAGAAGATGGAAAGACCTCTCATGCTCATGGATTGGCAGGATTAATATAGTAAAAATGGTCATTTTACCAAAAGCGATCTACAGATTCAATGCATTCCCCATCAAAATACCAATCCAATTCTTCAGAGAGTTGGACAAAACAATTTCCAAATTCATCTGGAATAACAAATAACCCAGGGTAGCTAAAACTATCCTTAAAAATAAAAGGACCTCTGGGGGAATCACTATCCCTGAACTCAAGGAGTATTACAGACCAATAGTGATAAAAACTGCATGGTATTGGTACAGAGACAGACAGATAGACCAGTGGAATAGAACTGAAGACCCAGACATGAACCCACACACCTACGGTCACTTGATTTTTGACAAAGGAGCCAAAACCATCCAATGGAAAAAAGTTAGCATTTTCAGCAAATGATGCTGGTTCACCTGGAGGTCAGCATGTAGAAGAATGCAGATCGATCCATGCTTATCACCCTGTACAAAACTTAAGTCCAAGTGGATCAAGGACCTCCACATCAAACCAGATACACTCAAACTAATAGAAGAAAAAGTGGGGAAGAACACATGGGCACTGGAGAAAATTTCCTGAACAAAACACCAATGACTTATGCTCTAAGATCAAGAATCAACAAATGGGATCTCATAAAACTGCAAAGCTTCTGTAAGGCAAAGGACACTGTTTTTAGGACAAAGGGACAACCAACAGATTGGGAAAAGATCTTTACCAATCCTACAAGTGATAGAGGGCTTATATCCAAAATATACAAAGAACTCAAGAAGTTAGACCGCAGGGGGACAAATAACCCTATTAAAAATGGGGTTCAGAGCTAAACAACGAATTCACAGCTGAGGAATGCTGAATGGCTGAGAAACACCTAAAGAAATGTTCAACATCTTTAGTCATAAGAGAAATGCAAATCAAAACAACCCTGAGATTTCACCTCACACAAGTGAGAATAGGTAAGATCAAAAACTCAGGTGACAGCAGATGCTGGCGAGGATGTGGAGAAAGAGGAACCCTCCTCCATTGTTGGTGGGATTGCAGACTGGTACAACCATTCTGGAAATCAGTCTGGAGGCTCCTCAGAAAATTGGACATTGAACTACCTGAGGACCCAGCTATACCTCTTTTGGGCATATACCCAAAAGATGCCCCAACATATAACAAAGACATGTGTTCCACTATGTTCATAGCAGCCTTATTTATAATAGCCAGAAGCTGGAAAGAACCCAGATGCCCTTCAACAGAGGAATGGATACAGAAAATGTGGTACATCTACACAGTAGAATATTACTCAGCTATCAAAAACAACAACTTTATGAAATTCATAGGCAAATGGATGGAACTGGAAAATAACATCCTGAGTGAGGTAACCCAATCACAGAAAAACACACATGACATGCACTCACTGATAAATGGAGCCCAAATGCTCGAATTACCCTAGATTCACAGAACACACGAAACTCAAGAAGTATGACCAAAACGCGAATGCTTCACTCCTTCTTTAAAAGGGGAACAAGAAAACCCTTGGCAGGGAATAGGGAGGCAAAGTTTAGAACAGAGGCAGAAGGAACACCCATTTAGAGCCTGCCCCACATGGGTCCCATACATATGCAGCCACCCAATTAGATAAGATGGATGAAGCAAAGAAGTGCAGACTGACAGGAACTGGATGTAGATCTCTCCTGAGAGACAAAGCCAGAATACAGAAAATACATAGGGGAATGCCAGCAGCAAACCACTGAACTGAGAACAGGACCACTGTTGAAGATTTAAGAGACAGGACTGGAGAGCTTGAAGGGGCTTAAGACCCCATATGAACAACAATGCCAAGCAACCAGAGCTTCCAGGGACTAAGCCACTACCCAAAGACTATACATGGACTGACCTTGGTCTCCAACTGCATATGTAGCAATGAATAGCCTAGTAAGAGCACCAGTGGAAGGGGAAGCTCTTGGTTCTGCCAAGACTGAACTCCCAGTGAACCTGATTGTAGGGGGGAGGGCAGTACTGGGGGGAGGATGGGGATGGGAACACCCATATAGAAAGGGAGGGGAGGGGTTATGGGATATTGGCCAGGAGACCGGGAAGGGGAATAACAATTGAAATGTAAATATGAAATACTCAAGTTAATAAAGATGGAAAAAGTTACAAAAGCAAAAAGAAGAGGAAGAAGAAGAGGAGGAAAAGAAGAGGAAGAAGAAGAGGAGGAGGAGGAGGAACAGGAGGAGGAAGACATACAGGAGTGTTCACATGGACTTTTAATTCCCTAACACTACCCCAACCTTTTTATTCGTTCCACTAGTATTCATTTTCATAGCATTTTGGCTGAACTCAGAAATCGAAAGTTCCTGGACCAAAAGCCATCCCCCATCAGCTGTTTAGTTTGGGGTTGATCAACTGGACTGCTCACTAGAGTGGTGTCTCACTGGTTTTGCGCCACCTGCTGGACTGTACCTCAAGGTACATGGTTTGTTCTGAATCTGCCAGAGAGCTACAAACCTCCCAGCCATGGCCCTGTAGGGAAAAAAGAAGACTACTTCAAGGAGCAGTCATTCGACTGTCAGCATCGGGAAGGAAAAAATGACAGAGAGCAACCAGAAGACTTGAACTTTATTCAACTTGCTTGACTTGACATCTGTGGTAGCAAATGAGTAACTGAATTTGGCCACACAGTTTTTAGCACTTTCTTAGACCTGTGTCTATGTGTAATAATAGATGGCTCCCTTCCCGTTCTTCCTACTCCAGTATAATCCTCTTGAGGAAAGAAATAATGTCTTCAGCACAAACTCACTCTTCTCCCCTCACCCTGCATCTACTATCATCTATAGATAGACAGACAGACAGACACACACACATACAACACACACAAACATATACATACATACACACACATACATATACACACATATACATACACACACACACACACACACACACACACACACACACACACATTCACCTGGGCCATGCCAAGGAAGGGTGGAAATGCTCAATAAACACTATACACTGAACAGGCAAAGTTCTTGGGGCTTTAGTCCCAAGAAAGAGTTGAATTTGGATGAGCTTTCACGGACTCTGGAGTTGTGCACCTTGAAGTAAATGGTCATCCTTTGCCATCCTTCTCCCCAGTGAAACAGGATCAGTAATGACTTCATGACATCACAAATAGCTATCCAAAAAGAAAAACCAACTACTATCAGAACCCAACTGGCCCAGCAGCTTCTGCAATGAGCTTTGTATACACTGAGGGTGAGTAAGCAGAGAGAGCTCATGCCTCCTATTCCAGTTGGAGTATGAAACTACTCACATGGCCTAGCAGGTTGAATACTTGATCTCCACATGGTGACACTGTTTTGGGAGGTTCTGAAAACATTTCGAAAGCAAGTCTAACCAGAAAAAAGTGGTTACTGGGGTATGAACTTAAAGATTATACCTGGTCTTGGTCCAGTTCTCTACTTCTAGCCACCATGGACTCATGTCACAATGATGTTCTGACTCACTACTGGTCCAGAAAAACAGGGCCATTAGACTTGGGCTGAGACCTCCAAATCCATGAGCCTAAAATCATTTCTCCCTTTATATTGTTTCTCTTAGATATTTGATCATAGCGGTAAAAATATCTTTCTAAAAAAACAAACACTGACTAACCAGGGAGCAATATTTTTTAAAGAATGTAGAAAATGAGACAATAGCACAAGTGACCAATATCCTACTGTGCTGAAACTCTGTAGCCTTTGCAGAGGATCCTAAAGAAGTGGAGAAAGAATTCATGGAAATGCCTCTATAGTCTAGTTGAAATTTTCAACCTATTGTTATTGTTCTTGTTTGCCCCTAGAGGTTGAAGTTCCTATTTCTGAAGAGGCCATGTACTTCAGACACGGGGCTCAGAAGATTTGAGTTAGATCTGATTTGAAAGCTTGAGGACCATCTTTCATAGGACAAAAAGTGCTGTGCAAGCTGCCAAGGGACAGAAGCAACCAATAGTTCTACCCAGCTGTGCTGCCTAGGAATCTCAGCAATGACCAGAATGGCAAGATGTCCCTAAAGAGGCAATAGTGAAATCATAGTCCTCATATCTTGGCAGTAACCAAAGGTTGTTGTTTGACTTAAGGCCAGCTAAACATGAGAAAATCAGGCCTGGATTCTGGAAACCTAGCCAACTACCTGGAACTAGTGAGGTCATAGATCTTAGGGGAGACTCTACAATTGTCACATAACCCAGTGTAATTCCTAACTGCATTCTAAACACTTACCCTTATACCAACATAAGTTAATCTTTCACCCCTCATCAAAGAAGCTACTCTTTGTAACAGATAGAGACCATTACAGAAAACCACACGTGGGCTGATTCCATATCCTGGTTATTGTGAAAAATGTTGCAGAAAACATGGCTATGCAAGAATGTCTGTGTTGTGTTGAATTTTTCAGGTACTTTAGAGTACTTTACAGTAGGCAATACTGTTTGTTCCTTCTGTCCACATTCAGACTACGTATACATATCCACTTTTTGTCTGGGTGTGTTGATTTGGGGAGGATGAAGGTATGCTGGGGGTTATGCATGTAACATGTGATCTTTGATCAGCAAGGATCCATAGATTACCTGGAGAAGGAGATAAAGCTATGACTTGTAGGATACTTTTCAAATGTATGCGTAACCTGAATATGGAGGAACACAAACATGGCTTATAACATCACTCTACCAGGTACATCAAAGTGACCCAAAAAAAAAAATCCACTCTAGAATGGATTCATGCAAATATATCTACTCTGCAGAGAACAGTGTCATAGAAAAGAGAAACTTGGATGTTCAGCTTCCTTGTAGACAGAGGAGAGAGGCTAGAATACACAGTACAAAATCATCTCCAGCATAAACCATTGCCAGTCCAAACAATCTCAGAAAAATGGATGAGAGTAGGTGGTACTAGTGGATGAAGCCATTCTACTCTACACATTGCTTAATGACTGAACTGCCCTGATGTCTCATGCTTTTTTCCACAGGTGAAGTCATATTTTCTTTTCTATTGAAAATATATTCTCTCTTACAATACATCCTGACCACCATTTCCCCTCCCTCCACTCCTCTCAGTTCTCTCCTCTCCTCTCCCCCAAATTCACTTTTCCACCTCCTCCCTTAAGAAAAGTATGGGGGGTTTAAGGATTGGAAACCAGAAAAAGGGATAACATTTGAAGTGTAAATTTTTTTAAAAAATCTAATAAAAAAAGAAAAGTACAGGCCTCCAAGAGATGACAGTCAAACAGGGTAAAACGAGATACAGTAAGACAAGGCAAAAGCCCTCACATCAAAGCTGGACAAGGCAACCTAACAGGAGGAAAAGAGTCCCAGGAGCAAGCGTGAGTCAGAGGCACACTGCTCCCACTGTTAGGAGTCTCACAAAAAACACTAAGCTAACTAACAGCCACAATATACATGTAAGGCAGACCCCTGTAGGGTCCATGCTTGCTGTTACAGTCTCTGTGAACCCATAAGCACCCTGCTTAGTTGATTCAGCAGGCCATGTTGTCCTGGTGTCCTCTCTGACTCCTAAAATCTTTCTGCTCCCTCTTCTGTGGGATCCCCCAAGCTCTGAGAGAAGGAATCCAGTAGAGATCTCCAACTTAGACTCTCTCTCTCTCTCTCTCTCTCTCTCTCTCTCTCTCTCTCTCTCGTATTTTCTGTGGGTCTCTGCATTCACTCCCATCTGCTGATAGAGGAAGCCTGTCTGATGACAACTGAACAAGGCACCAATCTGGTCTTGTGCCAGGTATGGCCTGTTGTGAAGTAAGCCCCAGGAGTATGCTGCATTTACTATTCCATGATACTCATTGACTCTGTAGAGATGCTTAACCAGATGTCACGAAAACATAAAGTGGGATAAAATGTAAGTGCTTAGAAAGCATTAAAAAGCATAGGAAAGGGGCCTTGTGATATAGCTGAGCACTTAAGAAGGCTTACTGCTGCTCTTCCAGAGGACCCCAATTTGATTGGTTCCCAGTGCCCACATCAGGAGGCTCACAATCACTTATAACCCTGGTTTCAGAAGGTCTGACCCTCCCTTTAGGCTTCTGTGTGTGCCCATTTATGTGTGGCATATACACACAAATACACAGTAAAAACTAAATAAATATTTTGTGCTGACTGGTTAATTTTTTAATTCGGGTGTTTTGTTGCTGCTATGTTGTTGTTGTTGCTGCTGCTGCTGCTGTTGATAGTTTGTTTTGCTTTGTCAACTTGACACAAGCTAGAGTCATCTGAGAAGTGGAAACTGCATTTGAAATGTTGCTTCTCTCAGATTATCCTATAGGAAACTCTGTGGGGGATGTTTTTAGAAGGCATAAGGCCCTTGGGCTCACAGATAGCACTAAAGAAAGTAGGAATATTAAACTCGTGGGATTGTCTTTTCAATGGAAGGGATTTATACCTGTTTTCCACTCAGAAAAGCTGGGACTAGATGTAATTAATAACCTAGTGACCTTTGCTATCTAGAGAGCCAGGTCTTACTCAAATACCTTAGACTCCAGAGTATTGATTCTCAGTCAGTAGAATCTATTCTTATGAAAGAGGTCCCATATAGTTTGTACATGAATTTACTATTCTGATTACCCCAGAATCTTCCTCCCTAGACCTCCATCCTGGGCACTGTTTCTCAGTGGGTACAACTCATTCTTATAGAAGAGGTCACAGGTACTTTACAAAAGACTTTACTTTGTAAAGGAGTTTTGATATAGTCCTGCCTTAAGCTTTACTTTGATAACTGTCACAAGGAGACTTTTTCCCCAAAGTTGTACTGTGTTTAAATATGCCAATAAATTGCTTTGGGTCAGACTCCAGAAGTTTGCATCAACACAAGCTAGCTAAAATCAATTTTTTTTTTTTTTTTTTTTTTTTTTTTTGAGCTGAGGACCAAACCCAGGGCCTTGTGCTTGCCTAGGCAAGCGCTCTACCACTGAGCTAAACTCCCAACCCCTCTTTTCTTATCTCAAATCTTTTGTCCCTCTGCCAGCCATAACATTTACAGCTGTCCACCATCCTCCCCCATTTTTGACTGATGATTGATTCGGGAGGGATCAGCCACTATGGGTAATGCCACTCCTGGGCATGTGATCCTGAGTGTTATGAAAGAAAAAAAGCTACTTCCACAAGCTTCGTGGAGCCAGCCAGTGATGAGCTTTCCTTACGGTTCCTATTCTGCTTCTGTTGACTTTCTGCCTTGGCTTCCCTCAATGATAGACTGTTCCCTGGATGTGTAAAATGAATGAGCCCTTTCTTTCTCTAAGTTGCTTTTTCTCATGATATTTTATCATAGCAGCATGAACCAGGCTAGGACATCTTTAGAGAAAGAAAGAAAGAAAGAAAGAAAGAAAGAAAGAAAGAAAGAAAGAAAGAAAGAAAGAAAGGAAGGAAGGAAGGAAGGAAGGAAGGAAGGAAGGAAGAAAGAAAGGAAGGAAGGAAGAAGAGAAAAGAAAAGAGATTATCAGTGAAATTTGCTTTCGCTACTTTTAGTGTAAGTTTGCAAAACCAGAATATTTCCATATCAAGAGATGAAACACAACACGATAACAAAGGAGGCTTCACTTTTTATTAGGTATCTGTTAGGGTCTCCTGCACAGACCGTGTGAGATTTCACTTGGGGCACCAGGACAGAAACAGAACATTACATAACAGCAGAATTACTAAGCTTTCCCACAACTAAAACACCCATCCCTAAGGCCGGTCCTTTCCTTGGAAACAGCTCATAACACAGTCCCTTATTATCTTCCTCTCTCCCAGTCAACTGTGCAAGTTCAGACTCAGTATTCCAACATATGTCAGCCTCATAGGTCTTTCTGTCCAGCCTTGCTGCAGCCCACTCAATACCAACATGTTAACTGTCTTAACTTTGGTCTGGGATCATCTAAGACCTTCACCTAAAACCTTCAGCATTCCCCATGAATCCCAGAATTGAATCCAAACCCCCTGGACATTGCAGAGAGTGCTGCAGCCTCACAGTATTTTGTCCCCCCACCCCCATCCTTGCCCTGCCACCCTCGGATGGATGCAGCCAAAAACCTGCAAGCAAGTTGGCTTTGTACATGCTGGCTCACTTGCAACCGCCTATGGCACAGAATAGCCTGCAGAAGGCTCTGCAAGAACATCCCCCAGAAAAGCACAGGCACAAATGTAGCTTCTAAAATGAAGGAATGCAGGGAATGAGTCCAAATGTGTCCAAAAAGCAGGAGTTGATATTCGTATAGTCTCCAAGGGATGCTATTCTAGGCCAAACAAAAATGTCAGAGCTTGTCCTGGATCTCAGCCAATGTGTCTCCAGAGCCCTTGCTTTAGGTATGTGGATATGCAAATATATGCAAACTGAAATAAAGAACTATTTATGGGTTAGGAAGTCAGGAAGACTGTTGTACAAATACCAAATCTGTTCGATTTCAGCAACAATTGAGAATATTTAAATATGTACACGGCAGTATCAAGTTGGCAAAATTCTAAGTAATTTATCACCCACACTTGTCCCAGTTATGATTCACAGGGCACATGTGCAGACTGACACACGTTTCTTGGAGTTAGCTTTACAACCAGGATCAAAACCCTTTAAATTGTTGTGCTCTCAGAATCTTTAATCATAAAAATCTTATGAGTGTCTATAATTTTCACACCCAAAATGTAACAGCAAGGATATTTAGGAGAGAAATGTTTAGAAGAATAAAATTTTGAATGTAAATTAAGAATCTCTATAAGATGAAATACCTAAATAATTTGGTATATGCCTGCATACAACATCTAATATGACCATATTGTAGGAGAATGGGAAGCCATAAGAAGATATTGTGATATATCTGCCAAGAAAATAAATGAATGTGGAGCTATTGCCACAGTGTGATAATGCTAATAATGTATTTCAAACACATAGGGATAAAAATAAAATAGGACCAGTGAACTTCTTTGGATGACCAGAATCAAGTGTTTCCCCCCTGTAATTTATATATATTTGCACTTATTGGTACTTTTCAAATTTTCTGCATGAAACACTTTGATAATGAGAAAAGCACAATAAAAGAACTATAAATTAGAATAAAATTGCTTCTTTTATATGGGGAGTGGTTTTGTACACAAGCCCTCCAGTGCACTGTGATGTCATCCAAGGTGGGTGTTACATAATTTCAATAAAGAAGCATAAGTACTTCCGAAAGTGCAACTGATTGTGAAAACCCTCTCCCTTCCCAAGTGCAGGGAAGGAACAGGAGATACAAGTGAGCTTCTCATGACTGGTGAAGACATGGCCTTCTTCACCTGACACCCTGTTCTGTTAAAACAGAAAAAGAAGGAGAAAGTAGAGGTGAGAATAAATCCTCTGTAGCTGCAAAACCCTTTTGTGAAAGTAAATGTCAAAAAGAAAAGCTTCTTGTCTGGCAGCTAAAGGCAATCTGTCTTCATCTGACTCTCAGCCAGTTAAGTGAAAAAGAAACCAGAGAAGGGAGACAAGGACAGCAAAAGGAATAATGACTGACAAATAAAACAGTCACTAACTTACTTCTCTTGGTCTCGAAGCCACTTACATGAGTGTGGCAGATAGAGGGTCAACATCAAATTCAAAATTGGGGTGGTAAGACAAAAAAAAGATACAGAATGAAAATACAGATATTATGAAAACGTGGCATAGACTATGGATGTGTGCGATACACCTAAGAGAAAGCTGCTCTTTGGCCAAACCTGAGTTCTCCCATCCTAGGTGTTTGTCCTTTGCAAATGTCTCCTTGGTCTCAGAGACCTCCTGACTGTGTAGGATGCTTGTGACCCACACTGACCAAGATATGGCTTCTGGCTTTTCTTCTTTATTTCACTCACTGTTTCACATGTAGCGGGTTCTAGTCAAATGCATGCCCAGTTAATTTCTTGTGAAAATGTGAGGAGAGTCCAGGATGACCCTTCCTTTCAGTGCGCAAGAGTTAAAGTATCCAGCAGAGTCTTACAATCGGTGTCTTGCAACTGATTCAGAGATGCAGAATAGCTCCTGTCTCCTACACTCATCACCCTCAAAGCTTCCCCATCCAGTAGGAATGCCTAATGCAGTGGAAAAAGTCCTGGCAGTAAAGGCCATCCCAGGAATGGCAATTTATTAACATGGTGCAATTTATTAACACCCCCTCCCCCCAAGCTTCTCATCCCTTGTCTGTAAGTAGCCTCAGAATGACAGAAAGACCGATGAGCAACATTGTGTGACAGAATCTAGCCCTGCCTCTGGTACCAAGAGCAGGATAATGTCACCTCCAAGTGCATGAGAGTTAGTGTCACCTTCTTGCTCCCCCTTCCTCCCTCATATGGTTTCCCCAACAAGAGATGGTCCTGATTGGTTACCAGTATTCAATCCTTCATCTGAAACTGGATTCATAATAATAAGATAAAGCTGGGGCCAGTGAGATGGATCAGCAGGTAAAGGAGCTTGCCTCCAAGCCTAAGGACCTGAGTTCAATTCCCAGGACTCTTACGGTAGAAAGAGAGTTGTGAATGGCCAGTGACACCTGATACTCTTTAAGATCTAGAAGCATTTCCTTGAAGGCTTTGCACTTCCTGGGTCAATAGCCCTGGGTCACAGCCTTAAGTGATCCTCACACTACTAGGGAGCTATCACATACAATCATACAAATACACTTATAACAATAAATTTAAAATGTAAAAAAAAAAGTCCTGAAAGACAGTAAAAGAAGAACAGAGATTACAGCCAGACAAAAGCAGTGTGAAGGTTGGAAACAGGTGCATTGAAAACTTAATCAAGGATGTCACCCAGTGTTGGCTCTCAAAGCAAGTAGGTGAAATTAGATTTGGTGTCATAGAGAGTAGGTACATACACTGAAGTCTAACTAAAATAAGTTCAGAGATCAAAATTCTGGAAGGCCTAAGGAACAGGTTTTAGGAGGCCAAAGACCGGCTGGGACCCCCTCACACAAGCCCTGAAGAAGCAGTACAGTAGCCAGTTTAGCGCCATGTAAGAAGGCAATAGACAGCTAGACACATATCTTCTTCCTGGTACGCAAACTGGAGGACATTGGATGACAGGTTGCCTCATCCTTGGAAGCCTCACTCCTCCCACCAGTAAATGAGAGGGCCAATGAGTTACTGATGCAAATCTTGGAGAGTGGCTGGCAACATCCAGCCTTGGGAACTAGGATGTGGGTTCTCCATTAATTGTAATGACTATCGGGTAATGGGAGGCGTTTCATACCTGATCATAGTTTTCCTCCACTAAGGCAGGCCAGTGGAGAATTAAACGATAATCCCCTGGGCCCTTCCAGAACAAAGACTCCTCTGCTCCAAGGAAAAGCATAGCCTGGTGAATTTAGGGTCACAGCCACAGCACAGCCCAAGTCTAGCAGCTGCTTCTCGTGCAAAGCAATAGGACTATTGCAAAAGAACTGCAAAAGAATCTGTGAAAGGAAAGATTTCACCAGACCCCAATCTCTCTCTCTCTCTCTCTCTCTCTCTCTCTCTCTCTCTCTCTCTCTCTCTCTCTCTCTCTGCCCCCTTCCTGTTGTTGTTGTTGTTCTTTTTGGTTTGGTTGGCTTTGGTTTGGTTTCAGGTCAAGAAAGAAGAAGACTACCAAGCTGGGTACCATCTCTAGGCATTTCCACAGGATCTTACGCCTCTCCAAAAAAAAAGCCGTTTTAAATGATGTTAAGTGTGGAGGATTTGGAGCCCCAGAGATTAAATTTCTGCTGAAATGCACATGGTTTTGGAGGGGAGAAAATGAGTTCTTGACCCAGGGAGTGCAAAGCCTTCAGGGAAATGCTTCTAGGTCTGATATGGAGAGTATCAGGTGCCTGGCTATTCGAAGCTCTCATCAGATTGTAAGGTAGCAGGAGATCGCACTTGGGCAGGCCTGACTAGGGGTAGAGGAAGAAGAGAGACACCTGTCTCAGCCTGTCTCACATATACACGCACACATTCCTAGGCCTGGGAACCTTTTCCTACCACATGTTTTATGTCTATATTTGTATTTTTATGACTAAACAATCTCACATTCATTTGAGGCTAAGTGGCCTAGAAGATGTGACACCTGGGCCCTGCCAGCCTGGTCCCATTGGAGCTCATATGACCTACTCAAGCTGCCACAAAAGCCAGACATCTCCCTCTGCCCTGCCAGCCACCTGCTATAAGGGCAACATAACGGAGAATCTGGCTCTCCTCTGTCCTCTCCGAGCCCCAGTGTTCACAGATGTTAAAAGGCTCAACACAGTCATCTCCCATAACACTCAAGGAGGTTATGAAGCATGGAGAACCCTACACATGTGACATTAATAGCCATGTTATTAATGATTCATTCACATTCAGACACCCAAGGATTTAATAGTGTATCTGTGTGTATCTGTGTGTATATGTGTGTATGTGTGTGTATATGTGTATGTATGTATATGTGTATTGAGTGTGTATGTGTGTGCATGTGTGTGCATGTGTGTATATATGTGTGTGCATGTGTGTGTGCATGTGTGTATGTGTGTGCATGTGTGTGTGCATGTGTATGTATGTGTGTGTGTGTGCATGTGTGTGTGCATGTGTGTGTGCATGTGTGTGTGCATGTGTGTGTATGTGTGTATGTGTGTCTACACAAAAATGTTTTTCGCATAGGACAGGAAGGTCTGTTGTCCTGTGCATCTGTAAGGCCCCTAGTAGAGCTGACTGACTCTTCTCTGTGACAGGAACAGTACTTGGCACACGCTCACCACATCTCTTCTGATTACAAGAGGGCTACATGGTAAGGGAAGTTTCCTGGCATCAGAAGGAAAGATGCTCAGAAACTCTCGCCAGACTAATAGAAGGAAATTCTGAAGGAAAGGCAAAAGTGAGGTAGGGGAAAGGGAAGAACCCAGTGAGGGTCTGTGTACAGAGCAGGCAAACCCAAAGATTCTATTCCTCAGTCAACATAGATACAGTGTTGCTCTCTCCAAACTCAGCAGACAACAGGAGATTACTCTCTAGACAGATTTGACACAGGCACTCTGGAAACAAGACTGGTAGTCATGAGCAGGAGTAAGGAAGGGCCTGGGGGACAGGGGCACACTATCTTAGCTAGATAACTCGTCCATGCAAGGCTGAAGACCAGAGTTTCTCTCTAAGGAATAAATAAGACTTAAAAGACAGGTTACAAAAAAGGCTATAGATGTTGATGTTTGGTTCCTTATACATGATCCAGATGTCCTGAGCATCCCACATAAAGATCCAGCCAACTACACATAGCCTCCACTAGGCCTTTGTAATATCTGAGCTTTAAGAAAATTCTATAACCTAAGAAATAGTATTGACACCAAGAAAAACTAAACATGTTTAATATAACAGATATAATAGTGGACTGGACTTGATTCAGGTATATGATGTGAGAATGAAATATTGTTTTAAAATGAGTCAGAAAGAGGCCTTGGAAATTTGAAACTATACCAGTGTCTGTTTTACGTTTCTGCCTCACCACTGGGGTGTCGGACACTGCTGACTCAGGGTAGGCGAAATGAAGTCTAAGATAGGGGTCCCAGCCCGTGTTTCTCTGGATGAGGACAGCGAAAGTTGGAACAGAGGCTGTGGTTCTCAAACTCCTTTGCACCTAGATGCTGCTGAGGACTTCAAAGAGTTGGAGACCCCAAGGACTGTGATGAACCTGGGACAGGATGGAATCTGGCTTAGATTCCAAGTGAGTGTTAGGAGTATGGACGGCCTTTTACAGGACTTAGGCAAAGCTCTGTATGACAAAGCCACTCCCCCACCACATGGTGGTCTCTGATAAAGGAGACAGTCCTTGCTTATCCAAACTTTTATTCATGGCAGATACGATGCCTATGTCTTACTCGGGGTGAACCAAAGATGAAGTACCTTTTGTGGGAAGAGATGCCCATGAAGGGAAGCTCATTGGCTAAGACCTGGGGTGGACCTAATACCTCATTAGCATGGAAAACTCTAGGTTCTATGTTACAGTGACTGGTTGCCATGGTCTTCTTAGTGGGGAGTCATGATCACGAGCTCCAGAGCAGAAACCTGGTCGGGAGCTAGTTCGAACTCCGACCATTCTCAGTTATAAGGTTTATCCAGGTTCTGAACTTTCTACCACCTTACAAGTTCTTCTGCCTGGTGGCATGGTCCACTGCCCCGCCTACTAGCAGAATGTTTTAAGCTGAAAGAATTTGAACCGAAAGCTGAGTATGTCTCATGTAAATAAAACAGGGAGAATGAAATCAAGTGTGGGGAGCTAAGACAATCAACCCAAGAGTTTAAAAAGATGGGGAAGGAATTCTAGGAATGGAAACAAAGAAAATGAGAGGATTAAATTATCAGAGTTGGAATAGATCTTCCTTTGAGAGGAAATATTTCCCCTAAAATACCTGGTGTGAAATCTCTAAATACCAGACAGAGGAGCCTCTCAACTTCTGGCAAAGGAAGAAGCTTAATGGGCCAGGTGGTTCATTGAGCTGCAGTCTCTTATCGACAACTGGGCTCTGCTAACATGAGTTTTTAAACAGGAAAACTGAGCAGTTCTTGTCATCTTTAAAGACTATTTTACAAGCCTTTCTTTTCTGGATCCTTTAAAGATGGATGGGGAAAGAATGAAATAAAGAGGTGGGGGAGGAGCGCAACAAGATGGCTCACAGGGTGAAGAAGCTTGCAGCCAAGCCTGATGACTCAAGTTCAATCTGCAGGACCCGTGTGGTGGGAGGAGAGAACTGGCTCCTTAAGTTGTCCCTTGCTCTCTGTGTGCCATGCTTCTGGACAGACAATAAGCACACACATACAGCCATGTATATACAGACACAAATACATGAACTTAAAGCTGTTAAAAGAGTGGAAGACATAGAAAGGCACATGTTAGGGTTCTCTGCAGTGAGCAATGCTCTGTAGAGCATCCTTCAGGCATCATTGCCCCAGTCTCCATGGTAACCCTGTGTATATCAGGTCTGAGTTTTAAACCTAGAGATAATCAAATCTCATGTTAAAGTCTCCAAGGTCACATGGCTGTGCTATCTGCTCCTCGACCTGGTATACATGGAGTGGTCACACAGAGATTTCCTGTCAACAACCTTTGAGGAGGAAGAGTCTCTGTGGAACTTGTGAAAATTATTTTTAAAAAAGGGGGGTTGGGGTGGGGGCTTTCTTGTTTTCTTCTTTACCTCATGTTTGTGATGCTTGAGTTACATAAATGTTGAGGGGAGGGCCAGGGAAATGGCTCAGCAGGTAAAGGGACTTGTGGCTTAGGCCTGAACTCAATCCAGAAATCCACAGAAAGGTGAAAAAAAAAGAAACAATTTCACAAAGTTGTCCTCTGACCTTCACACGTGAACCATGAATGACACATACACAAATCAATAATAATAAAAATAATTTTAAATTAATGTTGTGGGTATAAATTGGGATAGAATTTTTTATGACTTGTTTTCCCAGAATCTCTTTAAAATATTCTTTTCTATACTTCATATTTTTTCCATCTTTATTAACTTGAGTATTTATTTACATTTTATTGTTATTGCCCTTCCCGGTTTCCTGGCCAACATCCCCCTAAGCCCTCCCCACCCCCTTCTATATGGGTGTTCCCCTCCACATCCTTCCCCCATTACCACCCTCCCCCCAACAATTCCTTTCACTGGGGGTTCACTCTTGGCAGGACCAAGGGCTTCCCCTTCCACTGGTGCTCTTACTAAGTTATTCATTGCTACCTATGAGGTTGGAGCCCAGGGTCAGTCCATGTATAGTCTTTAGGTAGTGGCTTAGTCCCTGGAAGCTCTGGTTGGTTGGCATTGTTGTTCATATGGGGTCTCAAGCCCCTTCAAGCTCTTTCAGTCCTTTCTAAGATTCCTTCAACTGGGGTCCCGTTCTCAGTTCAGTGGTTTGCTGCTGGCATTCGCCTAGTATTTGCTGTATTCTGGCTGTGTCTCTCAGGAGAGATCTACATCCGGTTCCTGTCAGCCTGCACTTCTTTTTTTTTTTTTTCTGATCAAGTATTTTATCTGTTCTTATTATCAATGCCAAAAGTCATATTTCTTTTTTTTTTTTTAACTTGAGTATTTCTTATATACATTTCGAGTGTTATTCCCTTTCCCGGTTTCCAGGCAAACATCCTCCTCCCCCCTGCCCTTCTTTATGGGTATTCCTCCCCATCCTCCCCCCCTTGCTGCCCCCCCAACAATCTAGTTCACTGGGGTTTCAGTCTTAGCATGGCCCAGGGCTTCCCCTTCCACTGGTGCTCTTACTAGGATATTCATTGCTACCTATGAGGTCAGAGTCCAAGGTCAGTCCATGTATAGTCTTTAGGTAGTGGCTTAGTCCCTGGAAGCTCTGGTTGCTTGGCATTGTTGTACATATGGGGTCTCGAGCCCCTTCAAGCTCTTCCAGTTCTTTCTCTGATTCCTTCAACGGGGGTCCTATTCTCAAATCAGTGGTTTGCTGCTGGCATACGCCTCTGTGTTTGCTGTATTCTGGCTGTGTCTCTCCGGAGAGATCTACATCCAGCTCCTATCGGCCTGCACTTCTTTGCTTCATCCATCTTGTCTAATTGGATGGCTGTATATGCATGGGCCACATGTGGGGCAGGCTCTGAATGGGTGTTCCTTCAGTGTCTGTTTTAATCTTTGCCTCCCTATTCCCTGCCAAGGGTATTCTTGTTCCCCTTTTAAAGAAGGAGTGAAGCATTCACATCTTGGTCATCCTTCTTGAGTTTCATGTGTTCTGTGCATCTAGGGTAATTCAAGCATTTGGGCTAATATCCACTTATCAATGAGTGCATACCATGTGTGTTTTTCTGTGATTGGGTTACCTCACTCAGGATGACATTTTCCAGTTCCATCCATTTGCCTATGAATTTCATAAAGTCATTGTTTTTGATAGCTGAGTAATATTCCATTGTGTAGATGTACCACATTTTCTGTATCCATTCCTCTGTTGAAGGGCATCTGGGTTCTTTCCAGCTTCTGGCTATTATAAATAAGGCTGCTATGAACATAGTGGAACACATGTCTTTGTTATATGTTGGGGCATCTTTTGGGTATATGCCCAAGAGAGGTATAGCTGGGTCCTCAGGTAGTTCAATGTCCAATTTTCTGAGGAACCTCCAGACTGATTTCTAGAATGGTTGTACCAGTCTGCAATCCCACCAACAATGGAGGAGGGTTCCTCTTTCTCCACATCCTCACCAGCATCTGCTGTCATCTGAGTTTTTGATCTTAGCCATTCTCACTGGTGTAAGGTGAAATCTCAGGGTTGTTTTGATTTGCATTTCCCTTATGACTAAAGATGTTGAACATTTCTTTAGGTGTTTCTCAGCCATTTGGCATTCCTCAGCTGTGAATTCTTTGTTTAGCTCTGAACCCCATTTTTAATAGGGTTATTTGTCTCCCTGAAGTCTAACTTTTTGAGTTCTTTGAATATTTTGGATATAAGCCCTCTATCACTTGTAGGATTGGTAAAGATCTTTTCCCAATCTGTTGGTTGTCCCTTTGTCCTAACAACAGTGTCCTTTGCCTTACAGAAGCTTTGCAGTTTTATGAAATCCCATTTGTCGATTCTTGATCTTAGAGCATAAGCCATTGGTATTTTGTTCAGGAAATTTTCTCCAGTGCCCATGTGTTCAAGATTCTTCCCCACTTTTTCTTCTATTAGTTTGAGTGTATCTAGTTTGATGTGGAGGTCCTTGATCCACTTGGACTTAAGCTTTGTACAGGGTGATAAGCATGGATCGATCTGCATTCTTCTACATGCTGACCTCCAGTTGAACCAGCACCATTTGTTGAAAATGCTAACTTTTTTTCCATTGAATGGTTTTGGCTTCTTTGTCAAAAATCACGTGACCATAGGTGTATGGGTTCATGTCTGGGTCTTCAGTTCTATTCCACTGGTCTATCTGTCTGTCTCTGTACCAATACCATGATGTTTTTGTCACTATTGGTCTGTAATACTGCTTGAGTTCAGGGATAGTGATTCCCCCAGAAGTCCTTTTATTGATGAGGATAGTTTTAGCTATCCTGGGTTTTTTGTTATTCCAGATGAATTTGCAAATTGTTCTGTCTAACTCTCTGAAGAATTGGATTGGTATTTTGATGGGGATTGCATTGAATCTGTAGATAGCTTTTGGTAAATTGGCCATTTTTACTGTATTAATCCTGTCAATCCATGAACATGGGAGATCTTTCCATCTTCTGAGATCTTTTTCAATTTCTTTCTTCAGTTGTTTGAAGTTCTTATCATACAGATTTTTCACTTGCTTTGTTAAAGTCACAGCGAGGTATTTTATATTATTTGGTACCATTATGGAGGGTGTCGTTTCCTTAATTTCTTTCTTGGCTTGTTTCTCTTTTGTGTAGAGGAAGGCTACTGATTTATTTGAGTTAATTTCATACCCAGCCACTTTGCTGAAGGTGTTTATCAGGTTTAGTAGTTCTCTGGTGGAACTTTTGGTATCACTTAAATATACTATCATATCATCTGCAAATAGTGATATTTTGACTTCTTTTCTAATCTGTATCCCTTTGATTATAATTCATATTTTACCAACGACAAAGCTAGGCTGTGTGCAGCCCTTGTATCCAGGTCTCTAACTACCTTATTCTCTTCCTTCAGTCTTTCTAGGGACCTCAGAAACACCTGCTGTACTTAGCTGCTTTGCAACATGAAGTGAGTTTTATGTTGAAAGGAAAAGAGCCCAGGACAGCACTGGCTGCAGAAAGAAATCACTAGAAGTATAGCACGGTTTCAGAAAGTTCATAGCATGGCAGGTGTCGGGGGACACACGAGAAGAGGGCAAAGGTCATACTCAGCTGTCTTACCCATGTTGGCATGAAATTCTAAGCTGGTGGGGACTGCGACAAAGCACAACACTACTGGCACAGTGAGCAGAGCAGGACTCTCTTGGAGAACAAAAGTCCCTGCCAGACAATTCTCCCATTTGAACCTGATCTGCCAAACCCAGCTCCTTCTCTCCAGTTCCAATTAGCAGCTATCCTCCCAGCAGCAGACGTGCTGAATCACTATCCAGTGCCACGCCACACCACGCCTCATAAAGCTTTGTGTTCATCTAATCCTCTAAGAGCCTGGGGTGGTATTAGTGTCACAGTAGCAAATTCACTCCAATTTGGAGCTTTGTTGTTTCACTGTAAGGAAGCCAGCAGCTTTGCTGAAGGGACCACAGACTATCTGTTAACCCTGTCTGATCTCAACTCACACAGCTGGCCGAGGAAAATCAGACTTCTCATGAACTAAGTATCATGGATACATATCTTCCTGCAGACACAGCCTGAGTATAATGGTCCAGGAGTCTGCAGAGGACCAGTTGCTTCCAGGACTCCATGGGCTCTCAAACCTAGGGATGCTACAGTTGCTTATATAAGCAAAATAATATTTGCATACCACCTCCACATATTTTCCTCTGTGCTTCAAGCCATCTCTGGAGAATGTATAACACTTCATACAATGAAAATGCCATGGAAATAAAAATGCTACTATACTCTATTATTCGGGAAATATTGACAAGAAGAAAGTCCCCTCATGTTCCAATCAAGAACAGTTTCTTTGCTCAAGAATTTGCAATTCTGGTTGGTTTCAGCTGCAGATGCAGACCAGGCAGACAGAAAAGGCAGGCTACTCAGTCACTCACTCAACAAGCGAATGAATCCAAGGAACTCTTAGAAGTTTGGTATCTGAAACCCTAGCTTAGGTTAGGGAGAGGTGAGGTCCAGAGCTTGGATTCCCAGAATTCACCTGCATGTGTCCATAACCCCAGAGCTTCCAGCGGTTTTGCCAGGTGTGGAAACAGAAAACAGGAAGATTACTATGATTTGCTGGTTGTCACCCAAGATAAATATGGCAGGTTCCAGGTTCTGTAATAGACTCTGACTCAAGAGAATATGGAGGAGTATAAGAGAGAATGACAGCCAACATTCCTTTTTGCACCCATGAGTGCATGTATTGATGCACACACACACACACACACACACACACATTCACACATGCACACACGGAAACACATATACTCATGTACAATGCACACATGTGCACATACAAACACACATATACATACATGCACACATGAACACACAAGCACATACACACATACAAATGCCTGGCTCTACCACTTTCCATTTGAATGGTCTTAGAAAAGTCCTTTGACCTTTATGAGTCTATGGTTTACTTCCTGAAACATAGTCAAAATCCTACTCCTACATTGGACTATCTACATCCGGGAACTTGGCAAATGGGAATGCATAACATTTGTGTGCATGGAGAAAACAGTCACGTACATTTGTGGCTTTGCTTTCCTGGTTCACTTCAGTATTGTCATTTCTTTTTGTTCCTTATGTAAAATCTCCTCTGGAAAGAAGAAAATCATGTTGACTACTAAATAAGTTTCCTTGGTAGGAATATGACACAGCCTGGGGGACTTCGCTGAACTCAGAACTTTCCCTAATTGAATTATTTAATGGTGCTCCATCCTGGTGACTTACACTTGTTGGGAGAAAGGGAAACTCAGAAAAAGAAGAACTGAGAAAAGCTATTCCCAGGCTCTAGCATCTCCATAATTTTTCCTGGAGGCAGTAAAGAATTTTGCTAAGTATCCATGTTTGATGGAGAGACACAAGGTGAATGCTCCCAGGGAAACATGAACAAATGTCTGTTCACCCCAGATGGGACACTGACAACAGAGCAGAACCGGGGAAAAAAATCCACCCAAATCTAGATTGCTGAAGCAATTGGAATCGCAGTTACTTGCAGGAGCATGGTGATAGCTGCCTCATTAGGAAGCCCAGCAGGGCCATGACTCACGAAAACTGCAACCCTGGAGTTCTGCATAAGCCACAGTCAGCTCCACCAGTGTCACCCTCCCTCAGTATTGTCCCTTGCTTGCTTTTATGTCAGGAGTCTGGGGGATGACTCCTGTAACCACTCTAGCTTCCTGAATCCTGGGAATTTTGTTGGCTTCCTGAATCATATGAGCATCCTCCCTGCAGGAGGCAATGCTTCAGTCTGGAGGAAACAGCTATGCAGCAACTGTTTAATCTTACAACAAATGAGTCATTGTGGCAGTACAGACATAGCCTGCATATGGTACCTACATTCAGGGAGAAGCAAAAAGGAAAGTCAATTCCTCAGGTTCCACCATTCAAGCCACAGAGCAGGGTGGCAAAGGGAGCCATGCTGCAGACTGCATAGAGTGCTAGGGGAGGGTGAAAGAGAAAAGAACCTTTCCGTCTCTTACTCAATCCACAGAATATCTTCTTTCTACCAAAAGCAAGAACAAGAAAGTGCTACCACTGAGACGTCACAGAACACAAAGCAAATTAGAGAGTCTTTCCTGAGTCACTGGCACTGTAGCAGATATTCAATGAAGAACAGGAAAGAATTGGATGGCCCTGGGCCCAGTATGTCACTGCCCTTAAAAGCTAACTCAAGTTGACATCATGCAGATTGTAAGTACATAGCTGTCTCATCTACTCCCCCCATTAGCCTATGGGTGTGAATCTATTCTTATATCTGTTTCAGAGACCCACAGAAATTCAGATGTCCAAGGTCATGGAGGCTGTACAACAGAGACCCAAAATCAAACCCAGACAGCCTGATTTTCAAAGCTGTAATTTTAATTAACTCTACACTTTAAGTATGAAATTTGAACAACTGCATATCAAGAGGTAATTTAAATAAAAACCTAAATCAAGGGGGCAGGAGAGACGGCTCAGTGGTTAAGAACTCATGCTGAACTTTCAAAGAACTGGAGTTTGGTTCCCAGAACCCACAGGGGTGTCCTACAACCCTGTATTCAGAAAAAAAAATCCTGTGTAGACACTGCACTCACCCACACAACCCCCCATATACATATTTTAAAATAATGTTTAAATCCTAAACATACATCCCAAGGTAGACTTGAATAAGATCCAAAACACCCCTCATGGGTTCTACCAAAAGAAAAAGAGGATTCTACAGAACCCAAGACTAAAGATGTCTACAAGGCCAAGGCATGCCCACTTCCTTCATGGTGCTTCAGCATTCTTTAATCTCCAGCATGAGGTACCACCTTATATTGTTTGTAGCTATATGTATAGCTCTCTTTGCTAAGTTAACCGCATAATCAATATTAATTCAGCCATTCCTAATAAACCCTTTTTTTGAGGTTACCTTAAAACTATAGGTTAAAGAATTATAGATATAACGAATTACAGAGTGTCTTCTGGACTTACAGGAACCTGTTGTCAGGAGCTCAAATAATAAAATGGATTCTGAAGAAGTCGCTAAGTGTACAAGGAAATGTCAATCTCCCTTCTATTCACAGCTGTCCTAGAACAAACAGAAACAAAAGCTTGAAAACCAATGAAAGTTTTACAGCCAAGTTTCATTTGCATATGGGAAGAATACATGCTCCAAAACTCCAACTCTTATTCATCCATTCTGGCCAAAGTGTAGGAGTGTGAGACTTTCTTACTCCAGAGATCTGGAGAGATAGGCAAA
Source organism: Rattus rattus (assembly GCF_011064425.1). Taxonomy (NCBI): domain Eukaryota; kingdom Metazoa; phylum Chordata; class Mammalia; order Rodentia; family Muridae; genus Rattus; species Rattus rattus. Next base: position 55,172,845 of record NC_046165.1, on the reverse strand, counting down.
GTCCAGGGCAATGACAAAATGTCAGAGTTCTATATGAACGTATGGGAGTATTGATAACCATTATGAGTTTCTCAAGGTTCAGTAGCAACTAGCTGGAACACAAGGCATTCTCAGGGAGTGGCCTTCTAGGCACAGGCATATTTTGTGGGTTTGTCTCTAGATCTACTAGGTTATCCTTATGAAAACCAAGAGGGAAATCCTCCTAACTCAGATCTTTCTCTGAATATACACAAGCATAGGGAATCTTTGGTCACATACAAGAACTAAACACAATAATGGAACTTTGTGACCTTGAAGAATTCCTGCAGGTTCTTTTTGTCCCAAAGAACCAAATTCACAGTCAGAGAGGGAAAAGAGATACACAGTCTGTGACAGTGTATCAAGATGCTAGTGTCTGAATTACAGCAGGGTCAGCCTGCCAACTGTCTGCTAAGAAAGCCAGGGGAATTCTCACTGGACTCAGGTTCCTGCAATGACCTAACAGTAAAGGCCTCCTAAATCAGACCTGATACCCTACCCCTGAGTCATCGTTATGCTGTTAATCCCAACAGCTGGATTCCAACAGCTAGAAAATATTCCTTCCTCCTGTGCTAGTCCAGCACACAGCGTCTGCATCAGCATGTCATATTTACCATGCCATATTGGGTGGTGCAGTAATTTTAAATGTATTTTTCTTGTTTTCATTTCAGAATCCTAGAGGAGAAAGAGCTGGCTCAGTGATGTTTGTCACATCAGCATGTGCCCCTGAGAACGGATCAGCATATTCAGATAAAAAGCATGGGTCTGAGACTCTAGCACTGAGGGGAGAATGGAGACAGAGGTCCACAGAACCAAAATAGTTACTCAGTGAAATCCAAATCAGTAAAAGATCATGGCTCAAAAAATATTACAGAACAAGGTAGAGGAGAACACATGATGTTGACCTCTGATTGCCAAATGTATATACACGTGCACACACATGATCATGTATGCACACATATACCATACATGAAAATAAGTAGGACCAAGGAGGTGGCTCAGTGGATAAGGTGCTTGCTGTGAAAGCACAGGAAATAGAATCCAGATCCCCAGAACCCACATAAAAGTTGGGGAGACATAGCAGTTGCCTATAATGCCAGCATTTTGGAAACAGAAACAGGGAATCCCCAGGGTAAACTAGCTAGCTAAACTAGATGAAACTGGTAGACTCTGGTTCCAGAGGCCTTGCCTCAACTGGTAAAGTGATGAGTAGTCAAGAAAGATGTGTGGAAACTTCAGACCTCCACACACACATATACAAATGCATACACACACAACACACACTTGTAAAAATAATTAATTAATAAAAGATACTCTAAGTTATTTTAGTTCCAAAGCATCTGAGAGTAAACAAGTATCCCAGATGTTCCACTAACATCCATTGAGTGATTGTCCAGGGATGAAAGTTGCCCAACTATCCACAGAGGAGATCTGTCTAGAGATGGGAATTTAGAGACATCATAATGGTCTATAATGAAGAGTGAGACTCAGGTTAAAGGAAGCAGAATTGAAGCTCATTTATTAAGAAACATCTATACCTCTACATTGTGCTTGTGCCCTACTCAGCAAAGAGTGCTTTTGTACTGGGAAGAATGCAGCCAATACAACCAGAGCAGAATGAACCATTCTTCCTAAAGAACTCATTTTTGTTCATAGCACCAAAATGATCATATGGTATAGCTATTTGTCTGTGTGTTTCCCTATCCAAAGTGTGAACACTCTCACAGGTCTAACCATTCATCTCAACCCTATCTATTTCACCTGAATAAATAATTAATATGACTGCCCTAGTTTCATTTCTGCTAGTGTGACAAAATACCCCGACATAAAGCACCTTCAGGGATAAAGGGTTTATTTGGCTTGCAGTTCTAGGTTGCAGTCCATCACTGAAGGGAAGTCAGGACATGAAACTAAAGCATCATACCCACAATAAGGAGCCGAGTGAATAAATGTGTAGATCCTTTCTTGCTAATCTACGTGGACTTGCCTCTAGTTAAGGAACCCACTGTGCAGCCAAAGAAATACAATAGGAACCATGGATGATGCATTTTGCTGTCAGAACAGGCAGGCTCACACTCAGCTAGCTTTCTTATGTAGTTCGGGATCTCCTGACTAGAGAATAGTGCCACCCACAGTGAATGGGGTTTTCCCATATCAATTAACAAAGAAAACAATACCTCACTGAAATGCCCACAAAAAAAATTCTGTTCCCAGATAATTTAAATACTGCCAAGTTTGACAGTGAAACTAACCAAGACAGTTACTTATAACCTAGGGATGTTATACATAAGATATGTAATTTTTACTTACATCTTGTCTCATTTTATTTCACAAAAATAGTGAACATTGTCTCCTCCCTAATAGAAGCCGAGCCTTAGTTACCACTCTAAACTGTCCCATAATTTAGTGTGGATGCAGGGAACATCTAATCAGGAAAGTCCCTTTCCTTACAAATGTGTGCCCTATTTTATCTAGCAAATTTTCTTTGCATTTAAGGCTGCTTTTCTGACTCATCCAGTATCTAATGTCTGGTGATTCTTACCACATGATGGTCTCTGGTGCTTCCTGCTTTTCATCATCCTGTTTTTGCAATTCATCAACGGGTTTTTGGTTTTACCATTCATCGGCAAGCATGAAATTGTGCCTAAGGGCTCTGTCCTTTTGACATAATGTGGCCAGACAGAATAAGGATTGAGTAGCTTCTAAAGATTCACCATCTAAGTGGCATGTTGATAATCATTTTTTGCTATCATATTGTGCAGTTAATATATTATTAAACTCTACAATGATGGAAATATGCTACATCTGTACTTAATCTGGTAGCCACTTAGCCGTACATGGCCATTGAATTTCTAGACTGACACTTGAAATTGATGACTTTTTAATTCATTGAAGTTTAACTAATCTAAATTTAGGTTACTGTAAGTGCATTGGCATCTATGGGTTGGTTAGTGGAAGGGAAAGGCCTACACATCAATAACATAAAGACAACATGGCAGGGACTGCATCCTAGCACAAACAAGACTCTCTGTAGTTCAGGGTAATTTGCTTCCATAGGCTGGGAAAATTCATGGCAACTTAGAGGACGAATAGCATTTCATCAAACTTAGAAAGCATCACTGGTAACTGCTTTATGAGGAAGATGAATTATTAAAACCACAAGGGTTTCTGGAGCACAGATGAGAGAAGCAGCTGGGATGATTGGGCTGAGCTAAAGATTGTTAGAGATGGGCTAACAAATACAGTAGACATAAGCCATGTGCCACCACTTAAGCTTCAGGAGAATTAAAGTATTCAACTCATCAGCTGGACCAGCTGTATTTCCAAAATTCTATAGCCATCTGTGACTGTGGCTGTCACCTTGGCTATCACAGGAGAGCCCAGAACTGTGACTTTTCTGATGGGATGACCTGCTGCAGGCTTTACTATTTGTTAATGGCATTTTGTTTTATTCTATTAGTAAACTCTGTCCTTTCACAATTTCACACATTTACACTAATGTCTTTTGGGTCCCTCCCACTATCCCTACCCACTCCTATTTTTCTCCTACACTTATAATGCCCTCACCTCTTCCCTGTAAATTTCTTTGCCCTACTTGCTCATTTAGATTTTGTTTAGTGTCCCTCAGAGATTAATTAGAGTCACGTGACCCCAGTGGACTTAGAAGTAGGTACTATGCCTCCCATCTGCCAGTTGCCAACAGGTCATCAGCACGTATTTGACCTCAAGATTCCTTTTTTCCCTACCATTTTTTAAGAGGCATGACTTCTGCAGACTTGATGCTACTATGCTTTGTGTCTTGGCTCTGCCCTTCTTAGAAGATGGTATTCTCCAGCCTTCTTCCCATTCTGTGGCTCCTACATTCTTCCCAGCCCTCTTCCTAAGTGATCCCTGAGCTTTAGAGATATAAATATCTTGTCTAGAGCTGGGTCCTCACTTGATAAAATAGGAAAAGCAGGAGATAAGAATCAGATGTTGGGAAAGAAAAATGATGGAGAAATAGATGTGCCCATCGTTCTTTAAGAAAGAGTTTGAAAAGATAGGAGTTAGATGTGTCATTTTAGGAGCTGGACAGGAATTTTCAAATGCTTTTCTGCTCTTTTCCCTTTTTACCATGAAAGGTTTCATACTAGCCCATAGTTATCAGGTGTTTCCAGCTTTCAGAGGAATTTGATTCAGGAAAACATTATTTTATAGTTAAGCACTGACTTTCTTTTTGTAATTTTGTAATTATACTTACGTACAGAAAACTTATGTGTGCATTCAACCCAGTTGAGTGGCAAGTTTTCTAACCTTTGCCATTTCCAGCTTGGCAATGTGAGCCAGAATGTTGCTTCCCTGGTGGTGGCAGATCTTGTTATATCTGTCATTGTAATTGATCCTAATAGCTTTCACCAGCTTAGCCAGAGCACACTTGTCTTCAGAGTTAACCTGCATGAAGGCAACAGTGGTACATGTCTTCCTGTGGACCAGATGCCCCAGCCTGGCCTTTCCCTTGATGATACATTAGGCCTCCCCCATCTTTCAACACAGGGAAGACAGAAAAACCACCAGCTCAATGGGGTCTACATCATGGGCAATCACCACCAGCTGAGCCTTCTTGTTCTCCACCAAGGTGGTCACTGTATTGACCCCTGCTCGGAGAACAGGTGGTTTCTTAGTTGAGACATCCCCTTTGCCAGCAGCTTTCTGCTCAGCACGGCCAGCACCCTTTGTTTCTTCTCCTGCTTTGTCTCTGGCCTGTACTTGTGGATGAGTTTAAGCAGCTGAGTCGCTGTTTACCTGTCCAGGGCCTGAATGAACTGGTTAATGGTGGCAGGAGGTACTGTGAGCCACTTATAGAGGATGACTCTTTGCCGCTGCAGCCTGATGTAGTAGGACCATTTGATGAAGAGTATTAGATCTCTTTGGGTTGGATGTCCTGCCCAGTGCTGAAGTTCTTGGGCATTTTTTCAAACAAAGGATTGGCCACCTTTTTGGCCTCCTGTTTCTTGACGATGGCGGCGGGGGCTGGGACCACCTTCTTCCCCTTGGCCTTCTTTCCTTTGGGCATCTTGCTCATATGGAGGAGAGAGCAAAGGCTAACTTTCAATGACACACAAAGCAAATACAACCTAGTTTCTGAGTAGGAATTTTGACTTTCAATTCTCTTTTGTTCTCCTACTCAGCAAAGCTAAGATTAAGAATACAGAACCCTTGTTCACCTTTTCCCTTGCCTTCCCTTAAATAAAAATGACAGTATCTTGGGCAGTGACTGTGATATCATGCAATGGTGCTTTATGTAGTGGGACAAACACTCTGGGTTAGTGTCGTATACAGTGGGGCACTGTGGGATGATATATTATGAACTAGGAGACTATGGGTTAGTGTCTTATGTAGTGGAACACTTTGGGATAGTGCCAAGGCATCAGTGATGCTGTGGTGTCATTCCAAGACCCAATGTTGGACTGGAGGAGTAAAGTAGCTATTGAGACTTTGCAGTTGACATTCAGTGGATAAAAAGGCTGATTCTATGACCCTGCTACTTCCTAAAAGTAACAATCAATCTGCAAGCATGTAAACTGAGCTAGCATCTCCTCTGCAGAAAGGCACTGCTATTTACAACCAATTGAGCTATCCACATGGCTCAGCTTCCACCAATTGAGGATCAAAGAAGAAGATTTATATAATGTTTGACAGCAAACATTAGTAGCACTGAACTGTTTGAAGGGTCAAACAACTTTTAAACATCTCATGTTTTATCCTAGACCAACTATGTTCACATCCACACTGATGGTTGAAATTGCCGTTTACTTAGCTGGATCAAAGACATGACACTAAACTCTGAATGAGTCACATTCAATACCACAGACTTACAGGAATGAAAGGTGCCCCTTTTGTCTGGAGAAGATACTCAATAAAGCAAGAGAAAGTAGCAAAGTCCTTAAGTGTGTTGACCTCTGAAGTTTACAGCATTTTAGTATCAGGAGTTTTAAAATGGGGACTTTAGATCATGTCTACCTATAGTCGACTCAAGGCGAAGCATTTGAGTGGTTCAACTATAAGCTTAGAGCCACATTAAAATCTGACATTTTTACTACATAAGAAAAAAGAGCTCTCAGAACACTATGGGTTTTTAGATCTGTGTATTTGGAAAACATTTCTTAAAGAAAAAAAAGAAAAAAAAAACAAAGAAGCAGACCTACTACTTAAAGAGAAAATGACCACCAGTACTTATTATGAATACCTTTCCTTATGAAATTAGTAGTTAATAAATGAGATCTTTTAGTGAAACCAACCAGCCATTGAAAGAGGTTCATGACTCACTGAACTAATATAGCTCAAAGAATCACTAGAGAAAAATCACAAAATTGTGCATGAATCAAGTTGTATTTAACATGTGCAATAAAACAAGTGAACTCAAATTTTGTGGTGTATAAAAATTCACTGACGTGATTTAATATTCCCTGTTGTGCTAGTCCTTCAGAACTATATTGTTGAGCTTTGGTTATGTATCAAAGGAGAATAAACATTCTCTGAAAAGGATGCTAAAATACTTGTGCTCCCAAATATGGACTTGTGTGAGGCTTTTATCAAATGTACTTCAATGTAAAACTATACTGCAAGAGTAGATGATAAAGCTATTAAACCACACATGAAAAAATGCTGCAAAGAAGAGTTGTCACTATACTGATTAGGTATCACATTCTATAAATTGACTCCTTTTCTTAAAATGTGCTCTCTATTGGCCTAGACATATCCCTCAGAGACAGCAAATGCTCTTAACCATTGATTCATCTCTCCAACCCCAGGATGATGGATGGTAGTACTATCATATCTTCATCTGCAGCCTCTGGATGAGAGAGCCTGAGACAAGGTGACTTCTTTCCCTATGCTGTGTGTCCAGAAACCTCCAAGCAATGATGCTTTTGTAAAGGAAAAAGATGTTGAAAGGGATAGAAATCTTCATTCTTTGTTGCAAGAAAATCTGTCTGTATATCTGACTCTGTCTGTACATCTGACTCTCTGTGTGTGTCTCCATCTCTTTCCCCCTTTTCCCTCCCTCAGTATCTCCATCTCCCTTTACTCTTTGGTTTTCATTCTGATAACACGTTGAATTGTTACAAGACCCTATTAGCCTAAGATTCAGTGTTAGCTGATTCCCAGTTAACAAGACAACACAGTTTTGATACATATATATGGGGCTTTGGCATGCCTCCAAATACATTGCTGAAGGATGTGGAGTTTATAAAAAAGACACAAAGGGAGTCTTGTACTAATCGATGCTTTTGCCTCTCAAGATATACTGAATGTCCAGCACCCTGGTGGAGACATGACCCCATTGTTTGGATGAGACAGAACTAATTGCAACTGGAGCTGGGAGACAAGATTCCAAAGCCAAACCATGTTGTTACAGCAATACATGGTTTTCTAAAGAGTCTGCTCCAAGAGCCTATGTTTATGATTCTCTTTCCAAGAACCCCTTGGGGAAAAGGGGCCATTTTTCATTTGGCATTTTCTAACTCAAGAACACATCCCCTTCCTAGCAAGGTCAGCCTGACCGTTCTAGCCCATCACTTAAGGAGACTACTCTTGTAGGCTTTGGCACCTCAGCTGGGATGGTGCACAAAGTCTGGCAAGAATCTATTCTGTTTTATTGCCTCATTGATAAACTTGATACTTGGAAAAAACAAATTAAATTTGAGATACCTCATTCAGTTGGGGCAAAGAGGAATTAATTAAGGGCAGACTCATTAAGCAATTGGATTCTAAACTTTAAAACTGACCTCCATCAATCCACTTTCCTGAACCTCTAGATGAGTTTTCTAAAGGTTCTGCTAGCCCAACTCTCTAACACAGGCTGAATGGCCATTCATAATATTCCTAATGGCAAGTTCAACCACTTATTAAGTTTATAGTCAAATGTGAATGTCTGGCCCCTTTGGAAATCATAACTTGCCTGCCATTCTCTACTCTACCACACTATACCCTCAATGTATCAAAAGTCCTCATGAAGAGAACTGTTAGCATGCATTTTTCTCATCTACTTTCTTTGACAAGACAATCCTCAATTTGCAAGGTAACAGAAAACTGCATGGGAGGAAACATCAAAACAGGTTTTAGGATGGAGTCTGCCTTGGGCACAAGGATCCCAGTGCGCTCATGTGGACTCCTAAGCACTAAGGGACTACAAAGTCATTAGATAGTACATGGTTCCAATCTGAGTCATCCCTCAGTTCAAAGGGAGTCTCGGTGGGAAAAAGACAAACTAGTAATCAGGGAAGCTCAAGAAAGTGTGACTGTGGTCAGGAGAAAGGATATTCTTCCTATGCAAGTTACACAGTGAAATGTTTCGGGTAGAAAGCACAATGCCGAACAGAAAAGAGGAGAGGGGAGAAGGAGAGAAGCCTTGGCAGGACAATGGAGCCTGACGTAAAGATCTTGCTCTGTGTATTTACAGGTTGTTATCAATGGTCTTAAGGGATGGATGGTACCAGGCTTTGTATGTTTAAGTGGGCAATTATATCTTATCAATTGGATCTAAGATTATTGTGTTGTGTGTTCGTTTATGTGACGATTTGAGAGTAGCAAAGTGTGTGGCAGCAGGAGACACTGGGCCTCCAAGGAGTTGGGATGTGTTTCTGCCAAGATATCTAGCAGATACCTTGGGGCACTGCAGTGTGACCTAGCAGGATAAAAGACAACCCATATTTGTTTTATATTTTTACAAGAAAAGATGACAATCCAATGTGATGGGCAAGAATCCAGTAGTAATGCTAAGAGTTGAGAGAAAGTTTTTATTTTCTAAGTAAGAGGAGGCCAGTGCCATGTTAAGTCATGTGATCTCTCAAGCACAGTAACTTTAAACAAAGAAACAGGGAAATAGCCTAGGCTGGCAGGCTGTAGGTCCCAGGCTGTGTGATAAGTAATGACAGCTCAGAGAGTTAGAGATTAAAAGCTGCTTTTTAAAGAAAGTTGTTTAGAAAGTCTTTCAGGATACTCATATTCTTTTTTTTTTTCGGTTAAAAAAGAATAGTTTATTTAATGAACACCATAATATTGGATATCCAGGACCTCAGAAAGGAATTGAGAGCCTAATTGCAGTACTTGTCTGCTCTCAGACTAAATTGTTTCTTAAGATTTTTTATTGTTATATTATTTATTTACATTTCAAATGTTGTCCCCTTTCCTGATTTCCCCTCTACAATCCTCCATCCCATCCCTCTACCCCTACCTCTACGAGGGTGCTCCATCCACCCACCCACCCATTACTACCTTACCGCCCTAGCGTTCCTCTACACTGGGGCATCAAGTAAAGACAGGACCAAGGGGCTCCCCTAGCATTGATGACAGATAAAGCAATCCTCTGCTACATATGTAGCTGGAACCATGAGTCCCTCCATGTGTACTCTTTGGTTGGTGGTTTAGTTCCCCCTGGAAGCTCTGGGGGGGTTAGAGTAGACTTTTCAGGAAAAAACTGAGTTCAAAAGTTTAAAGGGCCAGTAGGGGAGCAGTTGGCTTTCTAGGCAAAGTATTAACAGCTAACCTTTAAGTTGATTGGTCTTGAGTAAGGTAAGGGGGTGGTGGATGGGTGGTGAACAGGGGAATTTCAAACATTGAGATAATAGAACATGACTTTTATAATCATAAATAGCATTCTTTAGTGTCAGCCACAAACACCCTAGTGAGCTCTTAGGGCTGTCTGGGGGTCAGCTCTGACTCAAGATATTTTAGACATAGCAGTTCATATTGAACTTTGACTTGATGGGTAATATGTAAAACTTTGTGGTTTTTTTTTTAAAGAATTATTTATTTATTTTAATGTATGTAAATACATAGTAACTGTCTTCAGACAAACCAGAAGAGGGCATCAGAGTGCTTTACGACAACCATGTGGTTGCTGGGAATTGAACTCAGTACCTCCGGAAGAGCAGTCAGTGCTCTTAACCACTGAGGCAGCTCTCCAGTCCCCATGGAATTTCTTAAGATTAGCAAACCTCATACAAAATATTCAGAACATACAGAACAAAATAGGATATGTGGTCAGCATGACCTTGAGCCAAGTTACTCCAGTGTTAATGACATGCAGGCATGTTACAGGAACAATATAAAAGAACTATCAAGCACGGAACAAAATGGCTACAGCTATTCTGAGGGAAGGAGGGGTCAGACCATAACAAGTTGGGTATGCAGGAAGTGCAGGGATGTAGCTTCCAAAAATAATAAACAAGAAAAAGATAGTCCCCAATATTCCTTATAATGTTGAAGCATCTATCTTCAGCCTTCTGGACCAGAACATCTGACAGAATTTAAGTGAATCAGGAATTATGAAGGATTAGCTTATCTGTCTTGGCAGAGAAAAAAAAGTTAGGGTATTTTTTTGTCCAGTAGCTACCTTACCACAGTTGAAGCAACCCAATATGTAAGTTATTGATCTAAGATTATTGTGTTGTGTGTTCGTTTATATAATTTCTTTTTTTTTATTAACTTGAGTATTTCTTATTTACATTTCAAATGTGAAAAACCATTTCCCGGTTTGCGGGCCAACATCCCCCGAACCCCTACCCCTCCCCTTCTAGGTGGGTGCTCCCCTCCCCATCCTCCCCCCATTACCGTCCTCCCCTCAACAATCACGTTGACTGGGGGTTCAGTCTTAGCAGGACCCAGGGTTTCCCCTTCCACTGCAGCTCTTACTAGGCTATTCATGGCTACCTATGAGGTTAGAGTCCAGGGTCAGTCCATGTATAGTCTTTGGGTAGTAGCTTAGTCCCTGGAAGCTCTGGTTGGTTGGCATTGTTGTTCATATGGGGTCTCAAGCCACTTAAAGCTCTTCCAGTCCTTTTTCTGATTCCTTCAATGAGGGTCCCATTCTCAGATCAGTGGCTTGCTGATAGCATTTGCCTATGTATTTGCTGTATTCTGACTGTGTCTCTCAAGAGATCTACATCTGGTTCCTGTCAGCCTGCACTTCTTTGCTTCATCCATCTTATCTAGTTTGGTGGCTATATATGTATGGGCCACATGTGGAGCAGGCTCTGAATGGGTGTTCCTTCTGCCTCTGTTCTAAACTTTGCCTCCCTCTTCCCTCCCAAGGGTATTCTGCTTCCCCTTTTAAGGAAGGAGTGAAGCATTCGCATTTTGATCATCCATCTTGAGTTTCATGTGTTCTGTGCATCTAGGATAATTCAAGCATTTGGGCTAATAACCACTTACAATGAGTACATACCATGTGTGTTTTTCTGTGATTGGGTTACCTTACTCAGGATGATATTTTCCAGTTTCATCCATTTGCCTATGAATTTCATAAAGTCATTGTTTTTGATAGCTGGGTAATATTTCATTGTGTGGATGTACCACATTTTCTGTATCCATTCCTCTGTTGAAGGGCATCTGGGTTCTTTCCAGCTTCTGGCTATTATAAATAAGGCTGCGATGAACATAGTGGAGCACGTGTCTTTTTTATATGTTGGGGCACCTTTGGGTATATGCCCAAGAGAGGTGTAGCTGGGTCCTCGGGTAGTTCAATGTCCAATTTTCTGAGGAACCTCCAGACTGATTTCCAGAATGGTTGTACCAGTCTGCAATCCCACCAACAAAGGAGGAATGTTCCTCTTTCTCCACATCCTCACCAGCATTTGCTGTCACCTGAGTTTTTGATCTTAGCCATTCTCACTGGTGTGAGGTGAAATCTCAGGGTTGTTTTGATTTGCATTTCCCTTATGACTAAAGATGTTGAACATTTCTTTAGGTGTTTCTCAGCCATTTGGCATTCCTCGGCTATCAATTCTTTCTTTAGCTCTGAACCCCATTTTAATTAGGGTAATTTGTCTCCCTGCAGTCTAACTTCTTGAGTACTTTGTATATCTATCTGTTGTAGGATTGGTAAAGAACTTTTCCCAATCTGTTGGTTGTCCCTTTGTCCTAACAACAGTGTCCTTTGCCTTACAGAAGCTTTGCAGTTTTATGAAATCCCATTTGTCAATTCTTGATCTTAGAGCATAAGCCATTGGTGTTTTGTTCAGGAAATTTTCTCCAGTGCCCATGTGTTCAAGATTCTTCCCCACTTTTTCTTCTATTAGTTTGAGTGTATCTGGTTTGATGTGGAGGTCCTTGATCCACTTGGACTTAAGCTTTGTACAGGGTGATAAGCATGGATTGATCTGCATCCTTCTACATGCTGACCTCCAGTTGAACCAGCACCATTTGCTGAAAATGCTAACTTTTTTCCATTGGATGGTTTTGGCTCCTTTGTCAAAAATCAAGTAACTGTAGGTATGTGGGGTTCATTTCTGGGTCTTCAATTCTATTCCACTGGTCTATCTGTCTGTCTCTGTACCAATACCATGCAGTTTTTGTCACTATTGCTCTGTAATACTCCTTGAGTTCAAGGATAGTGATTCATCCTGAAGTCCTTTTGTTGTTGAGGATAGTTTTAGCTATCCTGGGTTTTTTGTTATTCCAGATGAATTTGCAAATTGTTCTGTCTAACTCTCTGAAGAATTGGATTGGTATTTTGATGGGGATTGCATTGAATCTGTAGATCCCTTTTGGTAAAATGGCCATTTTTACTATATTAATCCTGCCAATCCATGAGCATGGGAGATCTTTCCATCTTCTGAGGTCTTCTTCAATTTCTTTCTTCAGAGGCTTGAAGTTCTTATTGTACAGATCTTTCACTTGCTTGGTTAAAGTCACACCAAGGTACTTTATATTATTTGGGACTATTATAAAGGGTGTCATTTCCCTAATTTCTTTCTCAGTTTGTTTCTCTTTTGTGTAGAGGAAGGCTCCTGATTTATTTGAGTTAATTTTATACACAGCAACTTTGCTGAAGTTGTTTATCAGCTTTAGTAGTTCTCTGGTGGAACTTTTGGGATCACTTAAATATACTATCATATCATCTGCAAATAGTGATATTTTGACTTCTTCTTTTCCAATCTGTATCCCTTTGATCTTCTTTTGTTGTCTGATTGCTCTGGCTAGAATTTCAAGAACTATATTGAATAAGTAGGGAGAGAGTGGGCAGCCTTGTCTAGTCCCTGATTTTAGTGGGATTGCTTCAAGTTTCTCTTCAAGTTTAATGTTAGCGACTGGATTGCTGCATATGGCTTTTATTATGTTTAGGTATGGGCCTTGAATTCCTATTCTTTCCAGGACTTTTATCATGAAGGGGTGTTGAATTTTGTCAAATGCTTTCTCAGCATCTAATCATGTGGTTTTTGTTCTTTCACTTTGTTTATATACTGGATCACATTGAGGGTTCTCTGTATATTAAACCATCCCTGCATGCCTGGGATGAAGCCTCCGTGATCATGGTGGATGATTGTTTTGATGTGCTCTTGGATTCGGTTTGCCAGAATTTTATTGAGTATTTTTGCGTCAATATTCATAAGGCAAATTAGTCTGAAGTTCTCTTTCTTTGTTGGGTCTTTGTGTGGTTTAGGTATAAGAGTAATTGTGGCTTCCAAAAAGGAATTCTATAGTGTTCCATCTGTTTCAATTTTGTGGAATAGTTTGGATAGTATTGATATGAGGTCTTCTATGAAGGTCTGATAGAATTCTGCACTAAACCCATCTGGACCTGGGCTCTTTTTGGTTGGGAGACCTTTAATGGCTGCTTCTATTTCGTTAGGAGTTATGGGGTTGTTTAACTGGCTTATCTGTTCCTGATTTAACTTCGGTACCTGGTATCTGTCTAGGAAATTGTCTATTTCCTACAGATTTTCAAGTTGTGTTGAATATGGGCTTTTGTAGTAGGATCTGGTGATTTTTTGAATTTCCTTTATTCTGTAGTTATGTCTCCCTTTTCATTTCTGATTTTGTCAATTTGGACACACTCTCTGTGTCCTCTCTTTAGTCTGGCTAAGGGTTTATCTATCTTGTTGATTTTCTCAAAGAACCAACTTTTGGTTCTGTTGATTCTTTCTATGGTCCTTTTTGTTTCTACTTGGTTGATTTCAGCTCTGAGTTTGATTATTTCCTGCCTTCTACTCCTCCTGGGTGTATTTGCTTCTTTTTGTTCTAGAGATTTTAGGTGTGCTGTCAGGCTGGTGACATATGCTCTCTCCTGTTTCTTTCTGCAGGCACTCAGAGCTATGAGTTTTCCTCTTAGCACAGCTTTCATTGTGTCCCATAACTTTGGGTGTGTTGTACCTTCATTTTCATTAAATTCTAAGAAGTCTTTGATTTCTTTCTTTATTTCTTCCTTGACCAGGTTATCGTTGAGTAGAGCATTGTTCAACTTCCATGTATATGTGGGCGTTCTTCCCTTATTGTTATTGAAGACCAGCTTTAGGCTGTGGTGGTCTGATAGGACGCATGGGATTATTTCTATCTTTCTGTATCTGTTGAGGCCGGTTTTTTGACCAATTATATAGTCAATTTTAGAGAAAATACCATGAGGTGCTGAGAAGAATGAATATCTGTTAAGTCCATTTGGTTCATGAATTATCTTAGCCTGTCTATGTCTCTGTTTAATTTCTGTTTCCATGACCTGTCCATTGATGAGAGTGTGGTGTTGAAATCTCCTACTATTACTGCGTGAGGTACAATGTGTGTTTGGAACTTTAGAAAGGTTTCTTTTATGTATATAGGTGCCCTTGTATTTAGAGCATAGATATTTAGGATTGAGAGTTCATCTTGGTGGATTTTTCCTTTGATGAATATGAAGTGTCCTTCCTTATCTTTTTTGATGACTTTTAGTTGAAAATTGAATTGATTCGATATTAGAATGGCTACTTCAGCTTGCTTCTTCAGATCATTTGCTTGGAGAGTTTTTTTCCAGCCTTTCACTCTGAGGTAGTATCTATCTTTGTTTCTGAGGTGTGTTTCCTATAGGCAGCAGAATGCAGGGTCTTCATTGCGTATCCAGTTTATTAATCTATGTCTTTTTATTGGGGAGTTGAGACCATTAATGTTGAGATATTAAGGAATAGTGATTATTGCTTCCTGTTTTATTCATATTTGGATGTGAGGTTATGTTTGTGTGCTTCTCTTCTCTTTGTTTTGTTGCAAGACAAAAAAGTTTCTTGCTTTTTCTGGTGTGTAGCTTGCTTCCTTTTGTTGGGCTTTACAATTTATTATCCTTTGTAGGGCTGGATTTGTAGAAAGATATTGTGTAAATTTGGTTTTATCATGGAATATCTTGGTTTCTCCATCTATGTTAATTGAGAGTTTTGCTGGATATGGTAACCTGGGCTGGCATTTGTATTCTCTTAGGGTCTGTATGACATCTCTCCAGGATCTTCTGGCTTTCATAGTCTCTGGTGAGAAGTCTGGTGTGATTCTGATAGGTCTGCCTTTATATGTTACTTGACCTTTTTTTCCCTTACTGCTTTTAATATTCTTTCTTTATTTTGTGCATTTTGTGTTTTGACTATTATGTGACGGGAGGAGTTCCTTTTCTGGTCCAATCTATTTGGAGTTCTGTAGGCTTCTTGTATGCTTATTGGCATCTCTTTCTTTATATTAGGGACATTTTCTTCTATGATTTTGTTGAAGATATTTACTGGTCCTTTGAGCTGGGAGTCTTTACTCTCTTCTCTACCTATTATCCTTAGGTTTGATCTTCTCATTGCATCCTGGATTTCCTGTATGTTTTGGACCAGTAGCTTTTTCCATTTTACATTATCTTTGACAGTTGTGTTGATGATTTCTATGGAATCTTCTGCTCCTGAGATTCTCTCTTCTATCTCTTGTATTCTGTTGGTGATGCTTCTATCTAGGCCTCTTTGTCTTTTCCTTTGGTTTTCTATATCCAGGGTTGTTTCCCTGTGTTCTTTCTTCATTGCTTCTATTTGCATTTTTAATTCCTTCAACTGTTTGATTGTGTTTTCCTGGAATTCTTTCAGGGATTTTTTTGATCCCTCTCTATATGCTTCTACTTGTTTATTTATGTTTTCCTGTGTTTCTCTAAGGGAGTTCTTCATGTCTTTCTTGAAGTCTTCCAGCATCATGATCAAATATGATTTTAAATCTAGATCTTGCTTTTCTGGTGTGTTTGGATATTCAGTGTTTGCTTTGGTGGGAGAATTGGGCTCCGATGATGCCAGGTATTCTTGGTTTCTGTTGCTTGGGTTCCTGTGCTTGCCTCTTGCCATCAGATTATCTCTGGTGTTACTTTGTTCTGCTATTTCTGACAGTGGCTAGATTGTCCTATAAGCCAGTGTTTCAGGAGTGTTGTAGACCTGTTTTCCTGTTTTCATTCAGACAGTTATGGGAACAGAGTGTTCTGCTTTCGGGCGTGTAGTTTTTCCTGTCTATAGGTCTTCAGCTGTTCCTGTGGGCCTGTGTCCTGAATTCATCAGGCAGGTCACTTGGAGCAGAAAAGTTGGTCTTCCCTGTGGTCCCAAGGCTCAAGTTTGCTTGTGGGGTGTTGCTTACGAGCTCTCTGCAAGGGCAGCAACCAGGAGGACCTTCACTGCCCTTTCCGGGAGCCCCTGTGCACCAGGGTCCCAGATGGTGTTTGATGTTTTCCTCTGGAGTCAGAAATGTGGGCAGAGTGTAGTCTCTCCTGGCTTCCCAGGCTTGTCTGCCTCTCTGAAGGTTAAGCTCTCCCTCCCACAGGATTTGGGTGAAGAGAACTGTTGATCTGGTCCCTTCAGGTTCTGGCAGTGTCTCGGGCGCAGGGGACCTGCAGCTCCAGTGCCCCTATCTACTGGATCCCAGAGGCCATATACAGTTTCCTCTTGGGCCAGGGAATGGGCAGGGGTGGGCAGTATTGGTGGTCTCTTCCGCTCTGCAGTCTCAGGAGTGCCCACCTGTCCGGGCGGTGAGCTATCTCTCCTACGGGGTTTGGGAGCAGTGAGCTGCGGGCAGGAATCAGCGAGGTTGGGAATCCAGCTAAAAACTGAAAGTGTCCGGTCCTATAGGAATTTTGCCTCTGTGTGTCCTGAGACCACCAGTCAGGTCGCTTGGAGCAGAAGAGTTGGTCTTATCTGTGGTCCCGAGGCTCTATAAGTTTGCTCGTGGGGTGTTGCTTATGAGCTCTCCGAGAGGGCAGCAACCAGGAGGACCTGCGCCATCCTTTCCGGGAGCCCCCATGCACCAGGGTCCCAGATATGTAATTTCTTATAATTTTTCTTTTTCCTTTTCCTGTCCTGTTCACTCTTTTTGATATTTTTCTTCTTGTCTGCAGCCAAAAACTTCAGGAGATCTTCCTCTAACAAATCTGATCCTTATTACTTTGGCAGAAGTCTAAGCCTTTTTTTTTTCTTTCTTTCTTCAGTTTGTTGCTGCGCCACTCACCCAATAAGGCTTCCTGTGGAATGATTCTGTCAGGGGCTCCTCACTTTCCCAACCTCGGTGGGACCTCCACTTGATGGCACCCATGCTGCCACGGTACAGAGAACCAAACAAAGGGCTCCAGATGGGGTCTCAGAGCAGCGCCAGAGTGAAGGAGGATAGTATGAAGAAAAGGCAGGAAATTCTTGGAATCTTGTTACTTCTTTCTTTCTTTCTTTCCTCCTTGGGGGGTGGGCAGGGAAGAGGAGCGGTTCAAGACAAGATGTCTTTAAGCAGCCCTGGCTGTGTAGGAACTCAGCTTTGTGAAGCAGGTTGGCCTTGACCTGAGAGACCCACCTTCCTCTGCCTCCAGGGTGATGAAATGAAAGGCATGTGCCCTCATATTCTTTTTAATGTCGGCTTCATGGTAATTTGGGGTTGAAATCCTAGTTAGATAAGCTACTTCTTAATGACAGGTATTATTAAAAGGTGTTTAAGTTTGTTTTTAGAAAGAAGAAAGTAAAGAGATTACCTGAATCAGGTGGGGATTTTCATCTATGGTTCAGAACTTAGATAGGGAAAAATTAGTCACTACCTCCAAGTAGAGAGTTGTGATGAATGTCTGTAACACCAGGAAGAGTGAATGCAGACATATATTATAGAAATTATTAAGGTTAAAGAAAAATCTGTGGCTCCGGGTAGAGAGCTTAACAGATGGATATATTTTGGACTAAAGTCCTGGTTTGATATGTTGCTTATTGATATTGGAATTGATAGAAGGTATTTGGTTTGTTTTATGAATTACCTCGCTAAAGGCCATTTGGCTCATTGATGCCGGCTAGCGAGGGTTTGTGGTTATTTTTTATATCTATCACAACAGGAAGCTCAGATTCTCTTAACATGGGCTCCACAGGAATTTTGAGTTAATTTCTTGATATCACAGAGTACAAAAGCCTATCAGGCTCATTGTTTAGCTTACTTCCTTTTTAAAAAATTGTTTAATCTTCATAATGGGTGTGACTGAGTTTTATGGTTATATTATTACTCTGGGAGAGAGTGCAAGATACAAGCTTTTCTGGTTTCAGACTAAGGAACACAGTATTTTGGGAGAAAGATTCTGTCTTTGTGTTTTTAAAAAGTGTGATTAGGCTCTGGAAACCTCACAGAGTCATACTGATCATATTTGATAGAGGTAGACCACCTGAAAAAAATTAATGCAGGAGAATCAAGCAAAAAGAGATTTCGATTCTAAACTTTTGTCTTGAGAGTTGTATTTTACAGAGTGTGCCTACCTGGATTCCTGGTCTCAAGGACTTTCAGCTGGGTCCAGTCAGGACATATCAGCTACAGTATTTGCTTCATTCTTCCTGTCCCCCAGCCCCAAGGATATCTCAACACCCATGTACAGCTTGAAGAAGTTATAGAGGAGTCATCGCCCCAATTCCCTGGACTTTGGGGGACTGAAAGTGGTTATTCTAAAGTTGTTTTTATGAGGAATTTAGAAATGGTTATAATTTAACAGGAAGGAATTAGCTAAATTCAGTTATACAGTCCTAATCTCATTTGTTAACTAAGCTAAAATCATATCTTTGCTTTGATATAGAATTTATTTGTTAAAAGTTTAAAAGTACAAGGTTTAGAGCCAGTCCTTCTATTGATGTCATTACAAACTTCTGAGTTGATTACACATGTGAGTTAAGAGCCAAATAGCAAACATATTACTGACTTTGTGAGAGTACTTTCAAGATATTATTAAGATATAAAGACAACAGTACAGATTGTCTTATATAGGTAGATGGTTTTCAAAAACATCAGAAATCCACAAAATTTGAGATTTAAAGTTATTTATCTTTTGTTGAGACAGATCTGCTCCTAACAGTTCCCCTGTGGTGGATTTAACGAAGAATTTGAACATCTCTACCTCCAGGTGAGGCAATACTTTGTGGCTAGGCAGCCACTGGACAAAACTGCCTGTTTCATCTGCAGACTAATACTGTCCAGAAAAGGACAAATTATGCAGAATAGTTGACTGATAAACTTTGCCAAGGCAGAGTGATCAGCCCTTCAAAATCTGCATTTTAAGAGTCTGTCAGTTGATTTTGGGCCAAAAGGCTGAAGACTTGCGCTCACATGTTGCTAACAGGGGACTGTGCTAGTGGAGATTTGTCTCTACAACCTTTCAGTTCTGGAAGCCATGTTAGGCTTCCTATGTGTATAGATATTTGGTCATTCAAAGATTTCTGACAGGGTTGAAGACTAATTACAGCCTCATAGCCTATCAGGCTGTTTAACTCTGAAAATACATATTTTATTGGATAGTTATCAGGTAGTATACAAGCTAGCCAAGATATAACATATATTTTAAGCCTTTCTTAAGCTGGAATGGATAACTAAATGTTCTGTTTAACTGATATAGTGATGGACTGGGTATTGAGTATATCATATGTTTTATAAATTGTAGAATGATAATAATTTTACTCTATATATAAGTGAAAAGGCTTTTAACTGGACAAAAAGGGGGAAATGTCGTGGTTTGCCCTGGAGTTATCTGTATTTTGATGCTAATTCCACTGCCCCAAGGACAACTGCCTAGTCACATACTCAGGAATCAGGTGACTTCACCAGAACCTTCTCCCCATTGAATCTGTAAAATACAGGTGAAGGGCACGTACCAGATAGAAGGAGGCCTGTCATTGGAGGAGAAGGAAGGATGGGTGGGAGAGAAGTTTGAAGGAAGAGGAGGAGACTGGAATGGAAAGGAGGAGAGGGGAGAAGAAACCTTGACAGGACAATGGAGGCTGACATAAAGATCTGTATATTTACAGGTTGTTACCAATGTTCTTAAGGGATGGAGGGAACCGGGCTTTGTATGTATAAGCAGGCAATTATATCTTATCAATTGGATCTAAAAAAAAAAAAAAACAGAAAGAAAGCACAATGCCTTAAGACTAGTGTCCAAACTAATCAGTATAAAAGTGGCACAAGCCACTCAGAGGGACAGAAGCTATATGCTTCCTCTTATACGTTGGATCTAGATTTACAGATACATATACGCATTCTCATGCACACATATACATGTATATATATACAAGTGTACATGCATACATATACATATGTGCATATACTCATATGTGCATGTGCACGTGTGTGCATGTGTAAGTATATTTGGGCTATAAAGTTAGAAAGCAGATAAGACAGGAGGAAATGGTCCTAAGGAAAGGGAAGAAGGCAATGGAAAGCATGTGGCATGAAAACAGAAGAGCAGACAAGGAAGACAGGAGGCAATCCAAGGGCAGTAGCAGAAAAGGACAAACTAGCACATGTCTTTACTTGTAGGGCTTGGAAGCCAGAGGCAGGTGGATCTCCATGAATTTGATGCCAACCTTGTATACACAGGAAGTCAGCATCATAAAAAAAGACTCATTTCACAAAAGAAGGTAAGGGTATGAAAAATGCCATAATAAAATCCATCCATGTATATGGTAATATAAATTTGGTTTTAAAGTGAAATAAATTTTAGGATGAAACAATTACACACAGAAAGGAATGGAAATGGAGGACATATTGGAAGTAATGAGATTTCTTTAAATGTCTTTTTATATAGTTTGAGTTCCAAATCCATAGTCAATGCTTATTTATCAAAAAATAAAAATAAATTCTGTGGGCTAGAGGAATGGCTCAGGATGTTAGAGTATGTACCGTCTTTTCAGAGGACCGAAGTTCTGTTCCTAGCACCCATGTAGGAAGACTCAATGCCAGCAGTCGGAGAGAAAGGAAAAGGATGGTACTGAGTATGGGATGGAGGCCCAGTTGGCCTTGAACTAGCTCTAAAGGATGACAGAAGAGCTTCTGAGACCCTTTTTAGCACTCAGTCCCCAGTAGAGTGTTCAGCTTCCTTCCTGAGGATGCAAGATATTGTCCCAGAGGGAGAAGGAACTATTACCCTGAGAACTAGAAGTTGTATATCTTTGCCTCACGGTGCTGCCCATATATCTATTGGACCTTGGGCAGGTCACTTCACCTCTAGAGTAAGGCTCTTTCATCTTTAAAATGGATGCAAATGACCATACAAAAAAAATGCAAGGTCCAATTAGGCTTACGTTTTCTTCCACATACATACTGTACCAAACAGGACAAAACTGGCCGTTTTCTCAAGTCATGGGAGCCTAAACAGGGGTCCTGCCATCAGTGTTGATTTCCTTCTGCTGTCCTGTAAGCTCTTTGTGAGCAAGGGCTTTACTTCTTTCCTCTGTTCTACAGCAAACTGCCTACCCGAGAGTAAGCATCCGATAAATGATGACTAACAAGTTAGGGTGTGCAGCTCTGTTCAAGCACATAGGCTCAGAAAATGGTTCCGTTCATCAAAATGAAAAGTCAGCGAGTGGAAAATATCAGAGGCCAGAAATACACTTAGAACATCTGACCTTACAAACATCATGGCACAGTCCAGCTGCCTTATATATGCTCAGAAGACTTCCACCAGCCTGCAATTGAGCAAAACCAGCCAACACAAGAGCTGGTTTATAATGCAGGGATGAGTATCATGTGTTACTTATTTATTTAATGACCTGGACCACAGTATGCTGCAGATTGATTGCATAAAAATATTTTTTCCCTTTTTCACCTTAAACAGTTATTATCGTTGCCAAGGCCTTTCACAGATAGTGTGGGAAACTCCAGACTGAAAGACCAGCCCTTGAAAAACCTGTTTTGTTGTTTTCTCTTTGAAAAGAACATACTGTCTTTATTTTTCTTTAAGCCAGGAGTGAAATAAAAGCTTTCTTAAGTCTCCAACACAGGAACCTAAGTGAGTTTGAAGTGTACCAAAAATCAAACCCTCACACCAAAGCTACCTTTGGGATGAGAAAGTTAGGAGAGGAAATCAGGTCCCTTGTCCTCACAGGGTCTCTAGCTGCAACCATCTCTGCTTTTTGGCTCAGCCTTCTCATCAGACTTCTGTGCCTTAGACTGTAATGTAAGCAACTGTTAATGAAAGCTGGTCTTCAGAAACTGCATTTAGGTTTATGCAAAGTCAGAGTCCTTGGCCCCTGACCCGGGGAAGGCCAAGAGGAAAGCTTCCAGCCTGTCTTGGTTCAACCATCGTCAACTGCCCATTGCTATGCAGCTGGTGTTAAACAATCCAAGGAATTTGTACAAAGTCTTTTCTCAGTCAAATGAAAACAGTCAGGTGACTGACCAGGAGAGAGCAGGAGCTACAATTAATAATAGCCAAGTCTTCGAGTATGAAGGCTTGGATGGAGTTCAGATAATTACCCACAGGTTGAAAGACATTCTCAAAACCTTGTGGGATCCAAATTTAGACTGCCACTTGGCTGAGAACAAGTCAAATGACATTTTCTTGGATGAAAGCCATAGTTTCTATTCCAGGTTGGACTCAAAGACAGGCAAAAGACAAAGAAAAGGATAGATTCTAGCAGATAATATGAAGTGCAAGGGTTGAATAAAAGTTTGGATTGATAGACAAGATGATGGATGGATGGATGGATGGATGGATGGATGGATGGATGGATGGATGGAGAACAAGTGCTGTAGTGTGGACCTTGAACGTCCTTAAAGATCCATATGCTAAGACTCTAGTCATCAGCCTGTGACTCTATTCAGAGGTCACAAATAACAGATAACATAGAGAGATACAGAGATAGATGTAGATAGATGGATCTATCTATACATATGATAGATAGATGATAGATATAAGTAGATAGAAGATAGAGATAAGTGATAGAAGATGATAGATAGACAAATAATCTTTATTTGCAGTTCCTCAACCATTCCAGGTTATTTATATTTAATGGAAATAAATAAAGCTAGCTCTTGGAGCAAAAAATTTAAAAAATTGCATCAATAACTCTGCCATAATAAAAAGTAAATAAATAACAGGAAGACATAGATGGATATAGATATCTATGTCTCTATAGGTATATATATTGATATGTTGATTAGATAGAGGTAATACAGGGATCATTGCATAACCACAGATACTGCTCAGCCAGTGTTACAAACATTCCAAAACACAGAGCAATGGTCTATGGAGACCATTCATAGTTCTAGATCAAGGGATTGGCCAAGGGCTTTCCCTCACCCTGAGGATCCAGCTGAGAACAGTATATTTACAAAGGGCGGGAAGAAGCTGCTACATGCCTATAGTGTGAGCCTAGAAAGTTCTCACTGAGAGGAACACATACTGTCTGAATGGCTCTTTCTTTTAAAAGTTGAGATGAAGTCTGTAAAATGATTGTAATAATCCCTCACGAGTTCTAGTATTTTAAAAGAGGATATCTTGGGCTGGCCATACAATGAAGCAAACAAGAGGTTTCTATTGTTGGTGGATTATTTAAGGGTTGTTTTTCCCATTTAAAAAAAAAACAAAAATTTAAGTCTCAAGAAAGAGAAACACTTTAAATGGAGTTCCACAGCTGGCTAGGGGTAACTAGGACTAGAACCCAGAACCCCAATGTTAGGACACTTTTTTTTTTTTTTTTTTTTTTTTATTAACTTGAATATTTCTTATGTACATTTCGTGTTTTTCCGGCAAACATCCCCTCCCACCTCCCCCTTCCTTATGGGTGTTCCCTCCCCACCTCCCCCATTGCCGCCCTCCCCCCAACAGTCTAGTTCACTGGGGGTTCAGTCTTAGCAGGACCCAGGGCTTCCCCTTCCACTGGTGCTCTTACTAGGATATTCATTGCTACCTATGAGGTCAGAGCCCAGGGTCAGTCCATGTATAGTCTTTGGGTAGTGGCTTGGTCCCTGGAAGCTCTGGTTGCTTGGCATTGTTGTACATATGGGGTCTCGAGCCCCTTCAAGCTCTTCCAGTTCTTTCTCTGATTCCTTCAATCGGGGTCCTATTCTCAGTTCAGTGGTTTGCTGCTGGCATTCGCCTCTGTATTTGCTGTATTCTGGCTGTGTCTCTCAGGAGCGATCTACACTTCTGCACTTCTTTGCTTCATCCATCTTGTCTAATTGGGTGGCTGTATATATATGGGCCACATGTGGGGCAGGCTCTGAATGGGTGTCCCTTCAGTCTCTGTTTTAATCTTTGCCTCTCTCTTCCCTGCCAAGGGTATTCTTGTTCCCCTTTTAAAGAAGGAGTGAAGCATTCACATTTTGATCATCCGTCTTGAGTTTCATTTGTTCTACGCATCTAGGGTAATTCAAGCATTTGGGCTAATAGCCACTTATCAATGAGTGCATACCATGTATGTCTTTCTGTGATTGGGTTAGCTCACTCAGGATGATATTTTCCAGTTCCAACCATTTGCCTACAAATTTCATAAACTCGTTGTTTTTGATAGCTGAGTAATATTCCATTGTGTAGATGTACCACATTTTCTGTATCCATTCCTCTGTTGAAGGGCATCTGAGTTCTTTCCAGCTTCTGGCTATTATAAATAAGGCTGTGATGAACATAGTGGAGCACGTGTCTTTTTTATATGTTGGGGCATCTTTTGGGTATATGCCCAAGAGAGGTATAGCTGGATCCTCAGGCAGTTTAATGTCCAATTTTCTAAGGAACCTCCAGACTGATTTCCAGAATGTTTGTACCAGTCTGCAACCCGTTAGGACATTTCTTTATTCATCATAGTTATATTCTGTGATCCAAGGAAACATCTGAGCTGGAAGGCATGTAAAGGAGACATGCCTATGCATATTCTGTTTGCTTGTTTGGATTTTGTTTTATTTTGTTGTTTGTTTAATGTACCATGTGATCACAATCCAGTCACTTCCTTTGCTATGAATTTAAACTTCTCAACTATTTTCTCAAGTTTGGCATCAAAACCAGTGTTGCCAGAGAGAAGAGAGATAACATATGTTTTCAGACTCAGAATCAGCTCGCATCTTATAAGTCTCTCATGTTTGCTACCTGATCCAAACAATGGCCTTGAAACATAGATATGGTTCTCCCATCTGTTAGAGAAGGAAAGAGATCTAGAGATTGAAGACTGGTGGCCTATCTAAGGCAACACATCAGCCAATTGCTCTGTACAACTAAATGTCAAAATCAAGTCAATGTAAATGGGGGCATACCAGAGATGTGGAACAAGAGCAGGCACGGATCCCAGACTGTTTTATACTAGATGATGGATGGGGAGAGGTGTAGGCAGAGAGAGGCCAGCATGTGGATCAACTCACCAGCATCACTGAGCTCTATGAAAACAATTTCAGAGATTTTGAAAACCCTGAAACATACTATTAATGGCAGCTGCTGTGCTTTGTGAGAAGATAGAAGAGTGAGAAGCAGAGACATGTCTAGTCCTCTGGAATACAAATCACTCTGGTTGTATTGGTGTTGGTGTTGACTCTCCCTGAGGGCATTCAAATATTGTCTCCTACACCACCCAGTAGAAAAGTACCTCTCATCCCCAGATCCACGATCTGTGAACAAGGAATGCTAATAAAAAGGTGTAGTGGGGAGGAGATAGTAGAATATGGGTGATGTAAAAGTAGGGGGGGATGCTGGGGATGACAATTTAAGTTAGGGTGGAGACAGAGAAATGTGGACAATGAGGAGGATGAGTTAACTAAGACCAAGGATACATAAGAAGGCCTTCTAGAATCCCACTTTCTTTATGAGCTACTTTTCAAAAGCTCTTGAAAAAAGCAATGCTTTCTCCCAGAAGACATGGGTTATTAAATGAAAATGTCAGTGCTAGTCATAAGGTACTTCCCTATGAGTTATTGGTCATGGAGACCTCCAAAGGGCTGAAGATATACTTTGCTTGAGGAATATAGATAAATCAAGCTGGAACTAAACAGAAAACTTCCTCCCTCCTGGCTAGCTTCCATGGGACTAGTAGGCACTATGCATTCTGCTAGGGGGAGAAGACAATCAGTAATTTTACCCAACAGTGGACCCTACATACTTAACAATACCAACCTACCAGGCAACAATGTACCCACTGGTACAATGGTAGCATGGCTGTTATGAGGGTTAATCAACCACTTTCTGATTTAATCCAAAGCCTGTTCCAAAGAAGGAAATTCTTGCCTTATACTCCAAACCTGGTCAAAAGTTTATGGCTGAGGAAGTCATAAACCCTGAAAGGAACCTACTGTTGTTGTTAAGCTAATATTGTCAAACTGCCTTCTAAATAAATACTAATGTTTATATCCATAAATTAGTAAGCAGCTTTCAACCTTGGTCTGAGTAGCTTCTCTTTTGCATTAGGCAGTAGTTGATGCAGAGAATCATAACCAGTCAAAGTGCTGATAATAACTGTTGATAATAAGTAACTATTGTGTGCTCAGTTCTAAACATGGCATCTAACACACACACACACACACACACACACACACACACACACAGATTCTAGAAACATCCCAGAAGGAAGTGGCAGTAAATAATGTAAGAGCCAGAGGAGGGGGAAGAATGTTGTGGAGGTTGTCTTCTGCTCCAAATTGTGACCATTTTGTCATGAGCCCGTAGCAGCTGTGGTTATCTCACAAGACCTCTGCAAGACTAGGTCAGTGAACATCTAGCATAGAAATGGCTCATAAGACACCATTCCTAGTTAAGGACTGATTGGTAGCTGATGACCATCAAGGAAGGAAGAGTCTTTTTCCTTTGGGAGTATGGTCAACAACAGATTTCTCATGCTCACGTGGATGGTACCATTCCAAGTGACATGTGGGCAGCACTAACTGGACTTATAATGTTATAAAATGGACATGAAAGCCACAGGGAGCATGTTGAAAAGGTCCTGGAAGGGGATTAATCCAATCAAGATACCCTATGTGCATCTATAAAATTGTCAAAGGATAAATAAAAAAATATAGCATCATGGTTGAGTTCAGTGGGAGTTGCTATTTTAAACATGAAGTTCTGCAATGGGCAAACAAAACTGAATTTGCCAAGGAAATAAAGAAATATGTAGATATTCTAGGCAGACATGTACCCTAGAAAGTAGGGTTGGAGTCATGGCCAAGTTTTATAAATGTTCCCTTTAATGATTGCTGGGTTTCTTTAAAATTTTAAGAGGGATCAACATTATGGCTCTGTGGATAAAGCCACTTGCACTAAGCCTGATGATCTGAGTTCAATGCCCTAAGACCCACATGGAGAAAGTACAGAACTGACTCCCACAAATTGTCTTCAACCCCTTGAAAGAAGACACTGTCATCTTTCATGTGCATTAATCTGGTGGTCATTATTGTTAAGTAGCACTAGTTTTTATTATCTACTCAACACAACCCAGAGTCACCAATTAAGAGGAAACCCCAACTAAGTTGTTGTTCGGATCTGATTGACCTGTGGTCATGTCTGTGAGAATTGTCTTGATTATCTATTGATTTAGGAGGGCCTAGTCCATTGTGAGTGAAACCTCTCTTAGAGCAGATGTCCATGCTGTATAAAAAAGCTGGCCAAGAGTGAATCATTAAGCAGCATTCTACATCAGTTCCTGCTTGAGCTCCTGCCCTGACTTGGGTGACCTGGAAGTATAAACTCGAAAGTCTTCCCTTTTCCCCCAAGATGCTTTTGGAGTCATAATGTTTACCACAGCAACAGAAATAAGTAAGCAAACCAAGCATAGAAAGGCAAATGCCACATGTTCTCCCTTGCACACAGACTCTAACGCAGAGATTCTGAACTGAGAATTATGAGTAGGTGTGTGATGAAAGGCACAGTAAAGTCAGTTAAAGGGAGCAAAGTTTCATTTAGAAGAGAGGGGGGAAATGAGAACTTGAAAAAATATTCTTCTTGCTTTCTCTGTAGGGATTATTTTGTCTGTATTCTTGAGTTTCTCCTTTTAATTCTGTTCTACTTTTATTGTTTATTTCTGAATGCATTCAGAGTCATGACATTTCCCGTGAGAACAAGGTTGACATAAGTCTGATATATATAACAGTCCCATTGTTGACTGCTTTCTAAATAGTCTATTATTGCAGTCATGATCTCTCTGTTAACCCAAGAATTATTTAAGGTCATTTTTTATTTAAAACTCTTATTGGTAATTTTAATGTATATCATATTATAGGTCAAGAAACTCCTCCTCTGCTTAAACCCAGTGGGAAAATATTAAAAGAAACCAAATATGTGAGCAGCTGCTAGTAAGTCAAATTGAAACACACACACACACACATACAGAGAGAGAGAGAGAGAGAGAGAGAGAGAGAGAGAGAGAGAGAGAGCAATCTTGCAGTCAGCAAATCTGGGGAGGCAGCTGAGCGCTTTTGCAAGGAATTTTGTGGGAACCTTCTCAGGAACCCTATTTGTTCATTCTTGAGACAAGCACAAGTTTTCATTTGGTTTTCTCCCCCTCCCAAGGAGGTGGGTAAGAAGCTGAATCCCAGATCTGTGTTCCAGCAAATCCTTCCTAAGACTGCAACCTGGTTCCAGGACTTTCAGTAGAAGAGAGGGTGATGGTGTTCAGGGCGAGTAATAGCCAAGTTTTATGAGGTATAATCAAGACTACCTAGATGTCCAGTGGCCTGTAGAAGCTGTCACCTGGATATATTAGCACAGACAGAAGGACATGTAGAGAAGAGCAAGAGTCAAGACTTCAAAGTTTGCCCAGCACCTGAGCTATGTGGGAAGTTGCAAAGATTCTTCCATGAGGTGACCACAAGTGGCTTTCTGGTATCAATAGTTTCCCCTTGAAATTCTGCCATATCCCATTAGAAGGAAACAAAATGTTTATCATTTTAAGTGCATGACTTTGTGCCAAACTCCATTCAAGTCCAAACCAGAGATCAGCTGGGACCTCCTGCCCCTTTGCATTAACTTTAATTTCCTTGAATTACTTACACTACACACAAATCACATCAGATCTCAGCTTCTATGGCCTTCAGAAGTCCAGAGTTGCTTTCCTATCCACACTTATCCCTCAAGATTTTAGGGTGTCACAGAGATAGGGAGAGCCCAGACCTACCCACCCCCAGAAGCAACCTTTCCCATGTCCTCATGGCAACTCTGAGCACATGAAGAGAAGTCGGGACATCAGGGTAGAGGTTATCACACCACAGGCATAGAACCTGCCATCATGCTCCTCATGGTTCCTTATTCTTATCTCTGCATATTCCTCCCCTACCTTCCTCCTGTTCCAAAGACTTTACTCTCCACTATTCAAAGGATCATTTCCTTCAGAAACCTGGGGCACTGACCCTGACTATTCAATTTCTACTCCACGTGGGTTTAGAAAGTATTTCCCAGGGAATTTGCAGAGAAATTCTCTCAAAGGGATTCTGACACCTCCTGTGAAGTGGAATCATTGGCTCCTTTTTAATTGAATGAGAAGCACCAGATTAATGAAACAATCATGAAGCTGTTGAGACTCATGTAAGTGGGCTACAGGGAAAGGAGAGAATCAAGGAGATGGTGGTCACTTCCTTCTGTGAGCACCAGGATAAAAAAAAATCTGTTTGAGCTGGAGGGATGGCTCCACTGTTAAGAGTTCTGGTTGCTCTTGCAGAGGACCTGGTTTTGATTCCCAGTACCCACTGCTTATAACCATCTGGAACTCCAATTCCAGGGGATCTGACACCCTCTTCTGGTCTCTGATGCCAGGCATGCATGTGGAACACAGACATACATGTAGACTGAACAGTCATACAAGTAAAAAATAATAATGAGCAAGATTATAAAGGTGCAATAGGAAGCCCAGGCTCAGCAAAATGTCTCAAGTCGGGTTGTATCTGACTGTCCTTTATCTACTATTGATGCATTGTACAGGGAGGCACATTATGGCTTCCTGTTGGAAGAATTTCTCACTATCTGTGATGGTTTGTATATGCTCGGCTCAGGGATTGGCATTATTAAAAGGTGTGGCCTTTTTGGAATAAGCATGGCACTGTAGGTGTAAACTTTAAGACCTTCATCCTAGCAGTTTGGGAGTGAGTATTCTGCTAGCAGCCTTCAGATGAAGATGTAGAGCTCCCAGCTCCTCCTGTACTATGCCTGCCTAGGATGCTGCCATGCTCCCACCTTGATGATGATGGACTGAACCTCTGAACCTGTAAGCAGCCCCAATTAAATTGTCCTTATGAGAGTTGCCTTGGTCATGGTGCCTGTTCACAGAAGTAAAACCCTAACAAACTGTCTTTCTAAACAAAACTGAATGTGCTGTGGAAGTAAGAGAGTGAGATACATCAGACCCAAGAAGAAATAACAAGGGGTCAGAGGCAATGGCAGTTAATGGCCTGTGATATAGCCTCCATGGAAAAGGATCAATAGCCGGAATGAGTGACATCATGTGCCATGCAATGACCTGTAGTGCTAGGGCCTCGGGTTCTCTGTGTTGAGACCATTAGAATGGGGATATCAGGAGGATGACTATGGTGCAACAGACAGCATCTCCTTCGGGTCCCTGGGGCAGTGGAGTTGGACTTCATAGTAAGTACAATGGAATAAGCTTTAATATGTTTTTCGACTATTCCTTCCTTCCAGTTAGCATACAAAGTGGCAGGTTTCATTGTAACATTTTATAGACACCTTTATCAATACACTTTTGCTCATATTTACACCCTTTTAGTCCCTTCTCCCTCATTATTGCTTGCTTCTTTCCTGTTTACCTTGTGTGAAACAAATATGACATCTCAGTTTACAGGTAGGAAATAGTGAGAATCATGATGTGTGTGTAACTTTCCTGAGTCACACAGTGTGGTCTCTGGAAAGACATGGCTGGATTTTCATAGCATAGCTGCCCCACCCCAGAGTCCTAGAGTCTCACCATCAACAGAAGAGTCTGAACCACTCATGAGATTGTAAGAAGTATATTTCAAAAGGATAAACAATTTTTGTGACAACTTTCCAGGATAGGAATATTAATGTTACTTAATAAAATTAGTACTGGGCTGTGGGTGTGACTCAATGGTCCAGTGCTTGCCTGGCACTCTCGGGGCTCTGGGTTTCATATTCAATACTGATAAAAAATGTTTAAATTGTACTGACCATGTTATAACAGGGCAAAGAGAGAAGACATGGAGTTAAAGAAGAAGATGAAGGAGAAATTCCTTGAGATGTCCAAATTGAGACTGCAATATCTCCCTGCTTTAAGTTCACTCAAAGTAAAGGGCATCCAATGTCATGAGAATTTTCAAGCTTGGTCCTTTCCATCAGCCTGTGGTGTGTTCTTGCAGGCAAATCTGGGGGCCACGATATCTACAAGGAGGAGTTCTAGATTGGATAGATTCTAAGTCCTTTGCCCACCCTCAGCTTCAAGGATTCAGCGCCATGCCAAGTATTCAGACCATAGCATACAAAAATATAGTCCACCCTAGACAAGGACCTTGAGGGGTATAACTCACCTGTTTTTTCCACCTGAACAATCCTAAGTTTTCAGGCTAGGGCTGTTGACAGGCTGCCCATCAGATAGAACATTCCACCTCACAGATGGATACATTTCACTGGGTCGCCAATAAGCTGCAAAGAAATCCCTGTTTCCATGATCAGATATTCTGAGATAGCACAAGTATTAACAGACTGTTAATTGTTGATGCAGCTCCCCTGCAGAATCAAAAGTAAGTGGGGCTCCTGATGTTGTTCAACCTGAGTCTCAAGTTTGGTATTTAAACTCTAGAATTCTATGCAGCTTGTAATTAAAATCTAGGTTTTCCCCTACTGAACTTAATTATCACTCACTCAATGGTGGCAATAATAATACTAATAATAAGCTCTTACGTCAGTACTTTTCAACTTCTTAAATTGCTTTGCCATGCTTTATCTGCATAGGCAGGCAGCATTTATAAGTAGGACAAGTATTATTATCTCTACACATGCTAATAATAGCTAGTGTTTAGGTGGCTCTGTGCATTTCTGGAGTGTTTTCAATACATACTTCTCGTATTAGAGGTTGAATTCCTGGGCATAAGGACCAGGTCTCCTCTGTAGTGTTAAAGTAAGGTTAGCTAAACACAACTCATTCAATAGACACAGATAAAAGTTTCAACTTATTTGACCATAGTGAAAATGCTGCTGGATTTACTGGAGGTAAACCTTTTGGTCTTTGGTTTTTAGGAAGAAAAAATGAGGCTCGAAAAAGTTAACATAACTAAATTCACACAGGAAGCATCCAGACGAGAAAATGGCAGTTTCTAAGTAACCTCAGTCAGACTTGATCATCTAATGTTTGGTTGCCTTTCTTCTGGCTATGACCAAATACCTGAAAGGAAGCAGCTTAAAGGAGAGAAGATTTATTTTGGTTCATGATTTGAAAGAATACAGTCCATCATGGAGGGGAAGGTGTGGTGAGAAACTGCTTGCTGACATCTGGTCAGTTCAGGTATCAGAGAGAAACTAAATAAAGCTAATACTTAACCGACTCCCCCCCCTTTTTTTTATTTTTGATTTTGTTCATAACAGATGCCTCTGAAATGGTGCTACCTTTATTCAGGGTGGATCTTTCCCCTCCAGTTTAACTCCTTTAGAAAACTCCTCACAGGCTTAGTAAATCCAAATCTAGTAGACAGTGAAGATTCACCACCACAAATAGAAATCTTGACAAGAAAATACAGATTAGATCCAGAAAGTGGGGCACAGAGTTTAAAGTTCAACTTTCAGGTTATGCAGAACCTACTAGTTCAGGTACCATGTGAACATCACCAAGAACAACCAAGTGACTTTCCCAAGCCCTGAGTTAGAAGCACAAACAAAGTGATCTTCAATTCTGCCCTAAGTACATGCAAGACATTCACCCTCATGAGTCACTGAAGGGGTCCTCAGAGGACATACTTTCCCACAAGTTCAAATGCTTCTGGACCACCCACCCCCCACAGGATCATAAATAGCATCTCCCTACTGCTGGAGGAAGGCGAAGGAATATGAATGGTGTCAAAAGTGCACTCCAAGAAAGCAGGAGAGATCCCTATTGTGTACATGAAACTGACTTGCTGAGGCAACCTCCTGTTGACTGCATCCAGTGCAGGGAGAGAACTTGATTGCAGGCTTCAGGTCAGCAAGCTCCAGAACCAGAAAATATCGGTGTATCATTTCAAGTTCAAAGCAGGAAAGTGTCAATTATTCAGTTGTTCTGAGGCAACTAGAATACTTAAGAAATCAGAATATGGGGGCTGGGGATTTAGCTCAATGGTAGAGGGCTTGCCTAGCAAGCACAAGGCACTGGGTTCGGTCACCAGCTCCAAAAAAAAGAAAAAAGAAAAAGAAAAAAGAAATCAGAATATGTAAGGAAGCCTTTTGTTCTCTGGGGGTTCTAAGCAGATAGGATCTGACCCAGGCCTATGAGGAAGGGCAGTCTATTTTCCTTGGCATTTCCCAATTTAAATGCTAACAACATCCATCTTAGTTACTTTCCTATGGTTGGGAACAAACATCTTGGTGGAGGCAACTTATAAAACAGTGGTTCTCAGCCTTCTTTTTTTTTTTTCTTTTCTCCATCTTTATTAAATTGGTTATTTCTTATTTACATTTCAATTGTTATTACCTTTCCCGGTTTCCAAGCAAACATTCCTAACCCCTCCCCCGCCCCTTCTATGTGGGTGTTCCCCTCCCCATCCTCCTCCCCTTACCGCCCCACCCCCAACAATCCTGCTCACTGGGAGTTCAATCTTGGCAGGACCAAGGGCTTCCATTCCACTGGAAACTCTGGTTGGTTGGCAATGTTGTTCATATGGAGTCTCAAGCCCCTTCAAGCTCTTTCAGTCCTTTCTAAGACTCCTTCAACGGGTGTCCCATTCTCAGTTCAGTGGTTTGCTGCTGGCATTCGCCTACATATTTGCAAAATTGGGGCTGTATCTCTCAGGACAGATCTACATCTGATTCCTGTCAGCCTGCACTTCTTTGCTTCATCCATCTTATCTAGTTTGGTGGTTGTATATGTATGGGTCACATGTGGGGCAGGCTCTAAATGGGAATTTCTTCAGCCTCTGTTCTAAACTTTGCCTCCCTATTCCCTCCCAAGGGTATTCTGGTACCCCTTTTAAAGAAGGAGTGAAGCATTCACATTTTGGTCATCCTTCTTGAGTTTCATGTGTTCTGTGCATCTAGGGTAATTCAAGCATTTGGGCTAATATCCACTTATCAGTGAGTGCATACCATGTGTGTTTTTCTGTGATTGGGTTACCTCACTCAGGATGATATTTTCCTGTTCCCTCCATTTGCCTGTGAATTTCATAAAGTAATTGTTTTTGATAGCTGAGTAATATTCTATTGTGTAGATGTAGCACATTTTCTGTATCCATTCCTCTGTTGAAGGGCATCTGGGTTCTTTCCAGCTTCTGGCTATTATAAATAAGGCTGCTATGAACATAGTGGAACACGAGTCTTTGTTATATGTTGGGGCATCTTCGGGTATATGCCCAAGAGAGGTATAGCTGGGTCCTCAGGTAGTTCAATGTCCAATTATCTGAGGAACCTCCATACTGATTTCCAGAATGGTTGTACCAGTCTGCAATCCCACCAACAAAGGAGGAATGTTCCTCTTTCTCCACATCCTCAACAGCATTTGCTGTCACCTGACTTTTTGATCTTAGCCATTCTCACTGGTGTGAGGTGAAATCTCAGGGTTGTTTTGATTTGCATTTCCCTTATGACTAACGATGTTGAACATTTCTTTAGGTGTTTCTCAGCCATTCGGCATTCCTCAGCTGTGAATTCTCTGTTTAGCTCTGAACCCCATTTTTTAATAGGGTTATTTGTCTCCTTGCCATCTAACTTCATGAGTTTTTGTATATTTTGGATATGAGGCCTCTATCAGTTGTAGGATTGGTAAAGATCTTTTCCCAATCTGTTGGTTGCCATTTTGCCCTAACAACACTGTCCTTTGCCTTACAGAAGCTTTGAAGTTTTATGAGATCCCATTTGTTCATTCTTGATCTTAGAGCATAAGCCGCAAGGTTTTTGTTCAGGAAATTTTCTCTAGTGCCCATGTATTCAAGATTCTTCCCCACTTTTTCTTCTATTAGTTTGAGTGTATCTGGTTTGATGTGGAGGTCCTTGATCCACTTGGACTTAAGCTTTGTACAGGGTGATAAGCATGGATCGATCTGCATTCTTCTACATGCTGACCTCCAGGTGAACCAGCATCATTTGCTGAAAATGCTATCTTTTTTCCATTGGATGGTTTTGGCTTCTTTGTCAAAAATCACATGACCATAGGTGTATGGGTTCATTTCTGGGTCTTCAATTCTATTCCACTGATGTATCCGTCTGTCTCTGTACCAATACCATGCAGTTTTTATCACTATTGCTCTGTAATACTGCTTGAGTTCAGGGATAGTGATTCCCCCTGAAGTCCTTTTATTGATGAGGATAGATTTAGCTATCCTAGGTTTTTTGTTATTCCAGATGAATTTGCAAATTGTTCTAACTCTCTGAAGAATTGGATTGGTATTTTGATGGGGATTGCATTGAATCTGTAGATAGCTTTTGGTAAAATGGCCATTTTTATTATATTAATCCTGCCAATCCATGAGCATGGGAGATCTTTCCATCTTCTGAGGTCTTCTTCAATTTCTTTCTTCAGAGACTTGAAGTTCTTATCATATAGATCATTCACTTGCTTGGTTAAAGTCACACCGAGGTATTTTATATTATTTGGGACTATTATGAAGGGTGTCGTTTCCCTAATTTCTTTCTCGGTTTGTTTCTCTTTTGTGTAGAGGAAGGCTACACAAAAGATTTGAGTTAATTTTTTACCCAACCCCTTTGCTGAAGGTGTTTATCAGGTTTAGTAGTTCTCTGGTGGAACTTTTGGGATCACTTAAATATGCTATCATATCATCTGCAAATAGTGATATTTTGACTTCTTCTTTTCCAATCTGTATCCCTTTGATCTCCTTTTGTTGTCTGATTGCTCTGGCTAGAACTTCGAGAACTATATTGCATAGGTAGGGAGAGAGTGGGCAGCCTTGTCTAGTTCCTGATTTTAGTGGGATTGCTTCAAGTTTCTCTACATTTAGTTTAATATTAGCTACTGGTTTGCTGTATATGGCTTTTACTATGTTTAGGTACGGGCCTTGAATTCCTATTCTTTCCAGGACTTTTATCATGAAGGGGTGTTGAACTTTGAGAAATGATTTCTCAGCATCTAATGAAATGATCATGTGGTTTTTATCTTTCAGTTTGTTTTCCATATATTAAACCATCCCTGCATCCTTGGGATGAAACCTACTTGATCATGATGGATGATTGTTTTGATGTGCTCTTGGATTTGGTTTGCCAGAATTTTATTGAGTATTTTTGCATTGATATTCATAAGGGAAATTGGTTTGAAGTTCTCTTTCTTTGTTGGGTCTTTGTGTGGTTTAGGAATAAGAGTGATTGTGGCTTCATAGAAGAAATTTGGTAGCGCTCCATCTGTTTCAACTTTGTGAAACAGTTTGGATAATATTGGTATGAGGTCTTCTATGAAGGTCTGATAGAATTCTACACTGAACCCATCTGGACCTGGGCTATTTTTGGTTGGGAGACCTTTAATGACTGCTTCTATTTCTTTAGGAGTTATAGGGTTGTTTAAATGGATTATCTATTCCTGATTTAAGTTCGGTACCTGGAATCTCTATAGGACATTGTCCATTTCCTACAGATTTTCAAGTTTTGTTGAATATAGGCTTTTGTAGTAGGATCTGGTGATTTTTTGAATTTCCTCTAATTCTGTAGTTATGTCTGCATTTTCATTTCTGATTTTCTTAATTTGGGCACACTCTCTGTGTCCTCTGCTTAGTCTGGCTAAGGGTTTATCTATCTTGCTGATTTTCTAAAAGAACCAACTTTTGGTTCTGTTGACTCTTTGTATAGTCCTTTTTGTTTCTACTTGGTTGATTTTCAAATCCAAGTTTGATTATTCCCTGCCTTCTACTCCTCCTGGGTGTATTTGCTTCTTTTTGTTCTAGAGCTTTTAGGTGTGCTGTCAAGCTGCTGGTATATGCTCTCTCCTGTTTCTTTCTGCAGGCACTCAGAGCTATGAGTTTTCCTCTTAGCACAGCTTTCATTGTGTCCCATAAGTTTGGGTATGTTGTACCTTCATTTTCATTAAATTCTAAGAAGTCTTTAATTTCTTTCTTTATTTTGTCCTTGACCAGGCTATCATTGAGTAGAGCATTGTTCAACTTCCATGTATATGTGGGCGTTCTTCCCTTATTGTTATTGAAAACCAGCTTTAGTCCAAGATGGTCTGATAGGATGCATGGGATTAGTTCTATCTTTCTATATCTGTTGAGGTCTGTTTTATGACCGATTATATGGTCAATTTTGGAGAAAGTACCATGAGGTGGTGAGAAGAAGGTATATCATTTTGTTTTAGGATAGAATGTTCTATAAATATCTGTTAAGTCCATTTGGCTCATGACTTCTCTTAGGCTATCTCTGTCTCTGTTTAATTTCTGTTTCCATGATCTGTCCATTGATGAGAGTGGGGTGTTGAATTCTCCTACTATTATTGTATGAGGTCCAATGTGTGCTTTGAGTTTTAGTAAGGTTTCTTTTGTGTATGTAGGTGCCCTTGTATTTGGAGCATACATATTTAGGATTGGGAGTTCATCTTGGTGGATTTTTCCTTTGATGAATATGAAGTGTCCTTCCTTATCTTTCTTGATGACTTTAGTTAAAAATCGATTTGATTCCATATTAGAATGGCTATTCCAGCTTGCTTCTTCAGATCATTTGCTTGGAAAGTTTTTTTCCAGCCTTTCACTCTGAGGTAGTCTCTGTCTTTGTCTCTGGGGTATGTTTCCTGTAGGCAGCAGAATGCAGGGTCCTCATTGTGTATCCAATGTGTTAATCTGTTTCTTTTTATTGAGGAATTGAGTCCATTGATGTTGAGAGATATTAAGGAATAGTGATTATTGCTTCCTGTTATATTCGTATTTGAATGTGAGATTATGTTTGTGTGCTTCTCTTCTCTTTGTTTTGTTGCAAGACAAAAAAGTTTCTTGCTTTTTCTAGTGTGTAGCTTGCTTCCTTTTGTTGGGCTTTACTATTTATTATCCTTTGTAGGGCTGGATTTGTAGAAAGATATTGTGTAAATTTGGTTTTGTCATGGAATATATTGGTTTCTCCATCTATGTTGAGAGTTTTGCTGGATACAGTAACCTGGGCTGGCATTTGTGTTCTCTTA
Source organism: Rattus rattus (assembly GCF_011064425.1). NCBI lineage: Eukaryota > Metazoa > Chordata > Mammalia > Rodentia > Muridae > Rattus > Rattus rattus. The sequence continues at coordinate 55,134,599 of NC_046165.1, read as the reverse complement.
GGGTCTGTATGACATCTCTCCAGGATCTTCTGACTTTCATAGTCTCTGGTGAGAAGTCTGGTGTGATTCTGATAGGTCTGCCTTTATATGTTACTTGACCTTTTTTTCCCTTACTGCTTTTAATATTCTTTCTTTGTTTTGTGCATTTTGTGTTTTGACTATTATGTGATGGGAGGAGTTCTTTTCTGGTCCAATCTATTTGGAGTTCTGTAGGCTTCTTGTATGTTTATGGGCATCTCTTTCTTTATGTTAGGGACGTTTTCTTCTATGATTTTGTTGAAGATATTTACTGGTCCTTTGAGCTGGGAGTCTTCACTCTCTTCTCTACCTATTATCCTTAGGTTTGATCTTCTCATTGAGGCCTGGATTTCCTGTATGTTTTGGACCAGTAGCTTTTTCCGCTTTACATTATCTTTGACAGTTGTGTCGAGGATTTCTATGGAATCTTCTGCTCCTGAGATTCTCTCTTCTATCTCTTTATTCTGTTGGTGATGCTTGTATCTGTGGCTCCTTGTCTCTTCCTTTGGTTTTCTATATGCAGGGTTGTCTCCCTTTGTGCTTTCTTTATTGCTTCTATTTCCATTTTTAATTCCTTCACCTGTTTGATTGTGTTTTCCTGGAATTCTTTCAGGGATTTTTGTGATTCCTCTCTATAGGCTTCTACTTGTTTATTAATGTTTTCCTGTGTTTCTCTAAGGGAGTTCTTTACGTCTTTCTTGAAGTCCTCCATCATCATGATCAAATGTGATTTTGAAATCTAGATCTTGCTTTTCTGGTGTGTTTGGTTATTCAGTGTTTGCTTTGGTGGGAGAATTGGGCTCTGATGTTGCCATGTAGTCTTGGTTTCTGTTGCTTGGGTTCCTGTGCTTGCCTCTCACCATCAGGTTGTCTCTGGTGTTACCTTGTTCTGCTATTTCTCACAGTGGCTAGACCGTCCTATAGGCCTGTGTGTCAGGAGTGTTGTAGACCTGTTTTCCTGTTTTCTTTCAGCCAGTTATGGAAACAAAGTGTTCTGCTTTCAGGCGTGTAGTATTTCCTATCTACTGGTCTTCAGCTGTTCCTGTGGGCTTGTGTCCTGAGTCCACCAGGCAGGTCACTTGGAGCAGAAATGTTTGTCTTACCTCTGGTCCCGGGCCTGAATTCACTCCTCGGGGGCTTTGTTTCAGCTCTCCATGAGGGCGGCAATCAGAAGGGCCTGCCCTACCTTTTCTTAGGTCCCTGTGCACAGGGGTCTCAGATGGCGTTAGGTGTTTTCCCCTAGAGTCAGAAATGTGAGAAGAGTGTAGTCTCTTCTGGCTTCCCAGGTGTGTCTGCCCCTCTGAAGGTTTAGCTCTCCCTCCCATGGGATTTGGGTGCAGGGAGCTGTTGACCGTGTCCCTTCAGATCCGGGTGGTGTCTGGACCGCAGGGGCGGTTCTCAGCCTTCTTAATGCTGCCACCCTTTAATACAGTTCCTCAAATTAGGTGACCCCCAAACAAATTATTTCACTGCTACTTCTTAACTGTAATTTTACTACTGAATTAGAGTGTAAATATCTGATATACAGGATATCTGATATGAGTCCTCCAAAGGGGTTGACAACCACGGTTATAAAAGAGTTTTGGAGGGCTTACACATCCAGAAAGTGAGTTCCTCCCAAAAGCAATTCTACCAACTAAATTATATGAGCCTTTTGGGGTCAGTCTCATTCAAATCACTGGATGATTTGAAAGGATTAGGAGGTATGGTTATGTTGGAAGAGGTATGTCACTGGAAGTATTAAGGTATCAAAAGCCAACACCAAGCACAGTCTCTCTCTCTCTCTCTCTCTCTCTCTCTCTCTCTCTCTCTCCCTCTCCCCTCTCCTCTCCTCTCCCTCTCCCTCCCCCTCCCCCCTCTTCCTCCCTCTTCCTTTCCCTCCCCCCCCTCTCTCTCTGTGTCTACTGCCTACTGATCAGGCTATAAGCTCTTGGTTACTACTCTAGCTCCATATCTGCTTGCCCACATGCTCCTTGTCATGATATTCATAGAATAGACGCACCCTCTGAAACTGAAAGCAAGCCCACAGTTAAATGTTTTATTTTTTTAACTGCCTTGCTCAAAGTATCTCTCTCACAGCAATAGCACAGTAACCAAGACATATCCAAAAGCACCCTCACAGACACACTCAGAACAATGTTTGATCAAATATCTGAGTATCCCATGGCTCATACATGTTGCTATGCAAAGTTAATTGTTGTGCCAAAGCACCGACCTGTTCCGTTATCAGAATGAAGCACCAGGACTCTCAAGACACCTGTCACCTGCCACTGTGAATTTCTAGTTTTGTAGGGAACCTTTTTCTGAAGGAATGTTCTACAAGTACGGCTTCTTTCTGAATGACAGATGTACCCCTATTAGGAACAAATGAAACTATTTGATGTTGGAAAGCTAACAGATTACAGATTCAAAGCAACTTGCTGGGCTTCCAACAATCCTAACCCTTGAGGTCCTTCACAGCCACTGTGGTCTATGACTAGCTTCAAACAGAATGAAAGGCCTTCTGGTAAAAACTGGGGGTAGAAGATTACAACAAAAGGCACACCTTCCTTCTTTATGTAGTACTATGGTTATGAGAGTACTGTTTCAATTTCTCACTGTTCTTGCTAAGCATCCACGAGAAACAAATGAGAGGAGAAAGGATTTATTTGGCTCATCCCTCATGAAACCTGAGAGTTTTCAGCAGCTCTCATGTGGAAACAGAGGATGCTAACATCCTCAGGCTCTTCCCTTAAAGCCCATCTTAGTCTTTGCCCTATGAGATGATGCCACTCACATTCAGTGCAAAGTCTTCTTTAGTTGATCCCTCTCTGGAAACACTCTTACAGGTATACCCAAAGGTATACTCTACTAAACCCCTCGGTGCCCTCAATCCCATCAAGCTGACAATCAACATTAATCAGCATGTATCAAAAGTCTTTCACTATAAGATACAACTCAGAGTATCTTTACTGGATAGAAAAAGCAACCAAAACCTCCAAAAACATTATCACAAGGCAATTGCTGATGAATATCGTGGACAATAACAGCTAAGAAGTCATTGTTCACACTGAGATTGCAGAAAATACAAGGCCATTTCATCCAAACAGAAAGCTAGTGACCAATATAAAGCTTATCAAGTAGTCCTAGATCTAGTAGAAACCTTGCAGACTGCCATAACCCTCAGATAATGTTCTCTGAGCAATGGGTGAGGGAATGCAGGGCAAGCTTGGAGGCTTGGCTGGCCCCAGGCATCATGGGACAAGCAGAATAAGGGAAAGGTTTGCTCTATTCTCTCCAGGGGTCAAGTGTTGAGTTAACACTTGCACTTGAGTTACTCTTAGATGCTAAATAACCTAGATGTAATATGAGGCTTGCTAGGAACATAGAGAGTTGAGAGAGATCAAGAAATACCATTGCAGGAAGGAAGCAGAACTTGAAATAACTATACATTTTAAAGATATAGAAAGATTTAAAGAAGAAAAGACAAACGGGCATTTTTATATGACAGACATATTCTGCAAGTGCAGAGAAGGACTTCTTCCAGTTAATAAAAGTTAAAAAGAGAAAAGAGCTGCCTAGGGTAGGGGCTTTGTGCTAGAGAGATCCAGCAGGACACACAGGCTGTCCTCAACCCATCCTCACCCTGTCAGAAGAACCTAGTCTTGGCCTTTGGGGCATTGGTACAGCCAGCCATACTAGGGATATTTCGATTCAAGTATGAACTGACTTCACAGCCTAGGAGTCTATTTGAATTGCTAATGTTAAAAAATGAGCCAACCCTTGTTTAAATATTCTGTAGTATATGGTCTTTTGACTTTAGTAAGTGTACTTGTAGCCCTGTGGCCTTTTAGTGAACATAGAAAGATGTTTTAGAAAACTAGCTTATTCTATTGTGGGATAAGCAAGCCTGGCAGACCAGTCCTGCTATCTGGACATTCAAGGAAGGAAGAAGGTAAGGTGAGCCTAAAGACATTCCAGAGGCAGATTTCCCTGCTCCTCAGAGAATCTCAATCTTTTATTTTTTTTGGTACCTCAAATGATCAGGGAAGGCCTCCATCCCATGGTGAAACACGATCTGCTTTGCTCAAAATGTACCCATCCGTTTAATTGTCAATCTTACCTATAAAATATCTTCACGCTGACCATAATACTGATGTTTAACCAAACATCTGGCCACCACAGTGTAGTGGAGTTGATGTGTAATATTAGTCAGCTCAGTAAAGAAACAATGGAGATCTTTCTGGCCTGAGTATTGGCTTTCTGGTTGCTTTTGGTCTTTCTTGAAGAAACATTATAAAGCAAATATTCTGAATGGTAAGATGTCTTGGTGGTAAGGCTACTAGCCGTCAACGATCTGACCTCAACCATGACCCTGAACCCCACAAATTGTCCTCTGACCACTACCTGTATCCTGTGGCATGTGCATACACATACACACAAACAAAACAAAGAAACAAATAGCACTATTCCACCAACGTGAAGTAGAGCCAGACCTCTGCTTCAATGGATCCTCTCCCTTGTTTTCTTGAAAGTTTTCTTTAAGATTTGTGCCAGTTTGCCTTCTGCCATTTGACAAGTTAGTCCCAAGATCACCTCTGAGAATACAACCTGTAAAGCAAGCAGCCTGGCAAGATGCTTCTCATTAAACTCATGCTGAGTTTTTTGTTTTGTTTTGTTTTGTTTTTGAGGGGGGATGTTTGACTCAAATATTTCTGAGCCTGCTCGCAAGCCTTCATGTAGCTTACTGCCTTGTCACATGTCTGATGTGGGTGGGAGGCAGATGACTTTCATTTAATATTAACCAAGCCACTCTCAGCTACTTGCTCTGTTCCATTGTCTGTCTCACTTCAACAAACAATGGAGTTAGCAAGTTGTTTAAAATCAATGGAGCTCAGAAGCATTTTTAAGCCATTCTACCTTACACATGACTATCTGATGATTTTATTCAGCATGTGTTTAAAAGACACATACATACATATATACATACCAAACACACAAAACCCAAATAAACTATATATTTCTTAATAATGATCATAAGGTAAATGATCATTTTTGAAAGGAAAATACTAAAGTCAATGGTGGGGGGAGGTTGTTTTGCCCTAAGTTACTCATGTTGAACAGAAAACAATAAATCGAAGTCAGAAACATTAACTCATAGCCCATATATGTACCTGAGTAGAAACCACTGATTAAGAACAGTTTATAAAACTTCCTGATGAAAATGGCACCCTTCTGTACCTAAGTCTCTTCTGAATTGTCACTGAAGACAAGCACAGAGGAAGATGACAGCATACTATGCCAGAAACTAAGATGTATATTTAAAAAATGTAGCATCTGACGGTAAGGAGAGTTGTATAAAGGACATCAAATCAAACATTTTGTGGTAAAACTGGCCTCCACTATTAGAAAACTAGCTTTCAGAAATAAATGGGCTAAAAGGAGACAGTAATGGTTTTCTGCCTTCCAGGAAAGGGTCTGAGTTTCTGTAGCCTAGAAAAGGAAAAGAAACCCAAAATTGAACCTTCCAGTCTATTCATTCTGGGTATATACCTTAAAACAGAGTGATCCTTGAAATTCTGCAATAAAGGAATGAGAAAGATGTGCTGGCTGGGGAAGGGGCTATAACTAAAGTGGGGCTAGCTATGTTTGTGGTAGAGAAAGTAGAATCTCGAGTCAAGGACATGAACATCTCAAAGAAGTGCAGCACCTGGACATCTGAATGACACAGAAGATCAGTTACACTAAACTGAACAGAAAAATGCCTTCGCTTGTTATCTTTACATTAAATATAGGATTAAGGGCTGGGGAATGACTCAGTAAAGTATTTGTCACATGAGCTTGAGGATCTGAGTTCAGATCTAAAGAGCACTCATGAAAGCTTGTGCAGGGATAGCAGCCAGCTTGTAATCACAGCTATGGAGCATGATGGGGAGGGGAGGGATCTCCAAGCTAGCTGCAGTAGGAGATAGGTGAATCCCAAGTTCTAAGGGAAACTACACCTCAATATATAAGGCAGAGATCAACCAAGGGAGGTACCCAACATCAACCCTGGACCTCCAGATGAACATACACTTGTACATACAACACATCACACACACACACACACACACACACACACACACACACACACATATTTAAATTGAATCTATTGAATTGTCTAGTCATAGTGTGTATTTGATCATCTTTTAAAACACCCCAGGTTGTATACTGAAGTGTAATGAGAAAATGATGTCTGTGGTTTTGGTCATTTGATGGTAGAAAATAAGGACAGAATTGTTACTCTAAAATTTCTGGAAGCGTGTCTTCTGGGAATCCTTTACCATAAAGGATTTTTACCCAAATGCCTGCACGAAAAGTTCACTTCCTAGCAAAAGCCTCCTAGCTCAGACACTTCTGGATGAACATTCTCTTCCCATGTAGAATGAAGAGCACACCTCTGGAGTGGATCTGTTGCCATAGAAACGGGAGTCATACCTGCAGGCAGCTTACACAAATGAGAAAACTAGGTGGGAATTGTGCAAAATGCAAAGCACCAAGCCACTATAGGATCATCCTCATTCTCATGACAGGACAAAGTGCTTCCAATAGTGTCAGACCTTCCTGTAGATAATAAAAAAGAAAACACAAATCCAGAATTGTATTTTTCACATAATTCATTGACTCTGAGATACACATTATTGTCACTGCTTTTAAACCAGGAAGTGTCTTACAATCAGTGGTGTCCAGCAATTATAATTATCAGCATACTCTCTCTTCCTAGAAGTATATAAAGTAAAAGAGTGTCTTTTAATCATTTGTAGCACCTCAGATGTTACGGTAGGATCTTCCAATAGCTAAAAGTTGGTAATGGATGCATGTGAAAGCTAATAAAAGAAAAAACACTGTAAAGTCAGAGTGAAATGAATTATGCATGTGTGAGCAACTAGTTCACCGTCTGTCCTTTAATATATCTTCAGGGCTGAAAAGGTGGCTCAGTACATATCGTGTTCACTACACAAACATAAGGATCTGAGTTTGAATGTCTGGAACCCTTGTAAAAGCAAGGCACAGCTGCAGAAAGAAACAGGAAAGAGCATATGTCAGCAGCTTGACAGCACACCTAAAAAGCTCTAGAACAAAAAGAAGCAAATACACCAGGAGGAGTAGAAGGCAGGAAATAATCAAACTCAGAGCTGAAATCAACCAAGTAGAAAAAAAGAACCATAGAAAGAATCAACAGAACCAAAAGTTGGTTCTTTGAGAAAATCAACAAGATAGATAAACCCTTAGCCAGACTAATGAGAGGACACAGAGAGTGTGTCCAAATTAACAAAATCAGAAATGAAAATGGAGACATAACTACAGATTCAGAGGAAATTCAAAAAATCATCAGATCTTACTATAAAAGCCTATATTCAACAAAACTTGAAAATCTACAGGAAATGGACAATTTCCTAGACAGACACCGGTACCGAAGTTAAATCAGGAACAGATAAACCAGTTAAACAACCCCCATAACTCCTAAGGAAATAGAAGCAGTCATTAAAGGTCTCCCAACCAAAAAGAGCCCAGGTCCAGACGGGTTTAGTGCAGAATTCTATCAAACCTTCATAGAAGACCTCATACCAATATTATCCAAACTACTCCACAAAATTGAAACAGATGGATCACTACCGAATTCCTTCTATGAAGCCACAATTACTCTTATACCTAAACCACACAAAGACCCAACAAAGAAAGAGAACTTCAGACCAATTTCCCTTATGAATATCGACGCAAAAAACTCAATAAAATTCTGGCAAATCGAATCCAAGAGCACATCAAAACAATCATCCACCATGATCAAGTAGGCTTCATCCCAGGCATGCAGGGATGGTTTAATATACGGAAAACCATCAACGTGATCCATTATATAAACAAACTGAAAGAACAAAACCACATGATCATTTCATTAGATGCTGAGAAAGCATTTGACAAAATTCAACACCCCTTCATGATAAAAGTCCTGGAAAGAATAGGAATTCAAGGCCCATACCTAAACATAGTAAAAGCCATATACAGCAAACCAGTTGCTAACATTAAACTAAATGGAGAGAAACTTGAAGCAATCCCACTAAAATCAGGGACTAGACAAGGCTGCCCACTCTCTCCCTACTTATTCAATATAGTTCTTGAAGTTCTAGCCAGAGCAATCAGACAACAAAAAGGAGGTCAAGGGATACAGATCGAAAAGAAGAAGTCAAAATATCACTATTTGCAGATGATATGATAGTATATTGAAGTGATCCCAAAAGTTCCACCAGAGAACTACTAAAGCTGATAAACAACTTCAGCAAAGTGGCTGGGTATAAAATTAACTCAAATAAATAGTAGCCTTCCTCTACACAAAAGAGAATCAAGCCGAGAAAGAAATTAGGGAAACGACACCCTTCATAATAGACCCAAATAATATAAAGTACCTCGGTGTGACTTTAACCAAGCAAGTAAAAGATCTGTACAATAAGAACTCCAAGACACTGAAGAAAGAAATTGAAGAAGACCTCAGAAGGTGGAAAGATCTCCCATGCTCATGGATTGGCAGGATTAATATAGTAAAAATGGCCATTTTACCAAAAGCGATCTACAGATTCAATGCAATCCCCATCAAAATACCAATCCAATTCTTCAAAGAGTTAGACAGAACAATTTGCAAATTCATCTGGAATAACAAAAAACCCAGGATAGCTAAAACTATCCTCAACAATAACAGGACTTCAGGGCGAATCACTATCCCTGATCTCAAGCAATATTACAGAGCAATAGTGATAAAAAACTGCATGGTATTGGTACAGAGACAGACAGATAGACCAATGGAATAGAATTGAAGACCCAGAAATGAACCCACACACCTATGGGCACTTGATTTTTGACAAAGGAGCCAAAACCATCCAATGGAAAAAAAAGATAGCATTTTCAGCAAATGGTGCTGGTTCAACTGGAGGTCAACATGTAGAAGAATGCAGATCGATCCATGCTTATCACCCTGTACAAAGCTTAAGTCCAAGTGGATCAAGGACCTCCACATCAAACCAGACACACTCAAACTAATAGAAGAAAAACTAGGGAAGCATCTGGAATACATGGGCACTAGAGAAAATTTCCTGAACAAAATACCTTGCGGCTTATGCTCTAAGATCAAGAATGAACAAATGGGATCTCATAAAACTTCAAAGCTTCTGTAAGGCAAAGGACAGTGTTGTTAGGGCAAAATGGCAACCAACAGATTGGGAAAAGATCTTTACCAATCCTACAACTGATAGAGGCCTCATATCCAAAATATAAAAAAACTCATGAAGTTAGATGGCAAGGAGACAAATAACCCTATTAAAAATGGGGTTCAGAGCTAAACAAAGAATTCACAGCTGAGGAATGCCAAATGGCTGAGAAACACCTAAAGAAATGTTCAACATCTTTAGTCATAAGGGAAATGCAAATCAAAACCTCCCTGAGATTTCACCTCACACAAGTTAGAATGGCTAAGATCAAAAACTCAGGTGACAGCAAATGCTGGCAAGAATGTGGAGAAAAAGGAACACTACCCCATTGTTGGTGGGATTGCAGACTGGTACAACCATTCTGGAAATCAGTCTGGAGGTTCCTCAGAAAATTTGACATTGAACTGCCTGAGGATCCAGCTATACCTCTCTTGGGCATATACCCAAAAGATGCCCCAACATATAAAAAAGACACGTGCTCCACTATGTTCATCGCAGCCTTATTTGTAATAGCCAGAAGCTGGAAAGAACCCAGATGCCCTTCAACAGAGGAATGGATACAGAAAATGTGGTACATCTACACAATGGAATATTACTCAGCTATCAAAAACAACGACTTTATGAAATTCACAGGCAAATGGTTGGAACTGGAAAATATAATCCTGAGTGAGCTAACCCAATCACAGAAAGACATACATGGTATGCACTCATTGATAAGTGGCTATTAGCCCAAATGCTTGAATTACCCTAGATGCCTAGAACAAATGAAACTCAAGACAGATGATCAAAATGTGAATGCTTCACTCCTTCTTTAAAAGGGGAACAAGAATACCCTTGGCAGGGAAGAGAGAGGCAAAGATTAAAACAGAGACTGAAGGAACACCCATTCAGAGCCTGCCCCACCTGTGGCCCATACATATACAGCCACCCAATTAGAAAAGATGGATGATGCAAAGAAGTGCAGACCGACAGGAGCCGGATGTAGATCACTCCTGAGAGACACAGCCAGAATACAGCAAATACAGAGGCGAATGCCAGCAGCAAACCACTGAACTGAGAATAGGACCCCCGTTGAAGGAATCAGAGAAAGAATTGGAAGAGCTTGAAGGGGCTCGAGACCCCATATGTACAAAAATGCCAAGCAACCAGAGCTTCCAGGGACCAAGCCACTACCTAAAGACTATACATGGACTGACCCTGGACTCTGACCTCATAGGTAGCAATGAATATCCTAGTAAGAGCACCAGTGGAAGGGGAAGCCCTGGGTCCTGCTAAGACTGAACCCCCAGTGAACTAGACTGTTGGGGGAGGGCAGCAATGGGGGAGGGGTGGGAGAGGAACACCCATAAGGAAGGGGAGGGGGAGGGGGATGTTTGCCCAGAAACCGGGAAAGGGAATAACACTCGAAATGTATATAAGAAATACTCAAGTTAATAAAAAAAAAAAATTGGAAAAAAAAGTTACACATTCGGCTAATAGTGTACGTATTTTTTGAATAATAGTAATTTTCAATAAATTCTCTTTCTTAAAACTGGAAACGTGGAAAAGAACAAATTCTATTATTTCAATAAATTCTCAAAACGTTCAAAAAAAAAAAGCAAGGCACAGTACTGTGATCCCAGAACTCCAATGAAAATGACTGATGGAGACAGAATCTCTAGATGCCTCCTGAATCAGGTAGTCTTTGATACTCAGTGGCAAAGAGCAAGAGATCTTGTCAAAAGGTAGAAATCCAGGTCAACACCCAAGATTATCCTCTGACCTTCACATATGTACCATGGCACATTAGTGCCCACACATGCACATGCACATGCAGGCATGAAAGAGATGTTTGTAAAAGGCCTCTGCCATTTTTCTCTTGAAGACAGCTGGCAAAACTTATGTAACAATATTTAAGTCCCAAATCTCCTGCACAAAAAACATCTCGCCTATACCAATGATCAGAGGGTGTATGGAGTTAATCTTGCAAGTTTAACAACAACTCAATTGCAAAATTCCAAAGTAGTACAGACAAGGGTCATCACATTTTGACCCAAGAAAAATTCCAGCCCTCTGTCTGCCTTCAGATATAAGACTTAACTCGAAGTAACCATTTGCAACACAGCTTGTGTGCTTACAAACTGTCTTTGACCATATTCCTGCCTTCCTACCAGACCCATCATAGAAGCTTGCTTAGCCCCATCTTAATAAAAACCTATCAACACAGCATGAGTTCTATAACACATACATGAGTATACACACACATACACACTCAAGTGTGCACACAATGAGAGCAGTCATTTTAATTCATGAAGGAAAACAGGAATCAAAAAACCAGAAGAGACACAGTAAAGCAGTTTTCTAAATAAAACCGAAACCACGAGGAACAGTAACTGCAAATGGTCCCCAGAGATAATAATATATAACCCACTCTTACTAAGGTAGAATCTGGGAGGATATTGTTCTCAGGGGGAAATCATTGCCACAAGAAGCTTTTCTTCCTAGACAAGAAAGGTTTTAACTTGTCAAGGAAAGATAATTTGTGTCAGTTTTAAAATATCCCAAGTCACAGGAAGCAGTGGAAGACCCAGTGGCAATAAACTTCACCAATGTGCACATCTGACATGGCTATGAAGCCCCGTAGAAATCTTTCAATGCACAGCCAAAAAAAAAAACCAAACAAACAAACAAACAAACTATCTCAGTGGCAATGCATAAGCAAAAATTGTGAGAAAGGTGTACTAGTTATTGTGGTCGAATGTCTGACAAAAAAAAAAAGCTATCAGGAGGAAGGGTTTGTGTTGCCTCATGAATTGGGAGGACAGGGGGGTCATCACAGTGGTCCTGGCCCAGGAGCTTGAGGCAGCTGGTCATGAGTGTCTGCGATGAGGAGACAGAGGACCAGATGGATGCTTTCCTCTCCCTTTTTAAAACTCCCTTATTCAGTACAGTGCCCAAGCCATGGCATGGTGCCACCCACAGGTCAAAGTGAGTCTTCCCTCCTTAGCCAATTCTCTCTGTGAATGCACTCAAAGACATGCCCCAGTTTGTCTCCTAGGCAATTCCAAATGCAAACCCAGTTAAACTGACAGTGAAGATGAACTATCACAAAGGCTCTGGTTAAATCATTTATCAATTTTTTGAGGAAAAACGTATTTCTAATAAACAAGTCTTTACTTAGCTCATCCCAAGAAACAGACCCAGAAACACACAGTTCCAAGACAGGGATCCTCTCCTCCAAGACTCCAACTTGGTATTTTATCTAAAACAGTGAGTAGTTCTCAGCCTGTGGGCTAAGACCCCATTGTGGTCACATATCAGATATCCTGAACATCATAGATTTACATTGTGATTCATAACAGTAACAAAATTACAGTTATGAAGTAGCAATGAAATAATTTTATGGCCAGGGGTCATCACAACATGAAGAACTATATTAAAGGGTCAGCATTAGGAAGGTTGAGAACCACAGGCACACCCACCCACACACACACACACACACACAAACACAACCAGTTAGGCAGTGTACCTTTATTTAAAAAAATCACAAAAATGTTGTGCCAATATGTAAATTTATTAAGAAATGTGCTGTTGGCAAATACAGTGTAAATAAAATGGCAAAAATAATATTGAATAGAATGTCCTTGAAAAGCTGAGCAATCTTACAAAATTTATAAACTGAACGCAAGTTGACTTTAAAGTTAATGGAAAAGAAAAGATAAATAGTACTATAATCATGAAAAAATAGCTTTGGCCTATATTAAAACATACTGTAAAGTCAGAAATAAACAGTGATATACTGCTGTGTGAATAGAGAGAGCAATAAAACAGTGTGGTGCACCCAGAAATACACTGAAATAAGAGTTAAAATACAAGAAGTTATATAAAGTATTTCATGCAAGTTGTTAAAAATGACAAATTTTCTTAAAGAAACAGTTTGGGGACTACAGAGTAACCATCATGAAGGACACAAAATTAACTCTATATTTCATAGCATACATCATCAAAATCATTTTAGCTGGATCAGAAATTAAACTCTTTTAAAATTAAAATCATAAATAGTGCTATATAAAAATTTCAGTTTCTTTATTGCAACCTCAGAACAGCAACGGTTATGCTAAATATAACAAGAAACTGGGAGTCGTAAATTAAAGCATTGATGGCACTCTTGCTTCTGACCATGGAGGACTAGCTGGTACCTCATCAGTCTCTGCACCATGAAGAATTATAAAGCTGTAAATAATACATGAAGAAACTCTTCTGAGACATTGAGCAACAAGCATAAGAAAATGTTAATTTCTGAGAGTAGGAAAATTCAGAAAGCAAGTGAAACTTGACTGTCCTACTGAGTTGAGGAAGCAGAAGTCAGAGTTCAGAGGACCTGAATCTATAGAAAAGACTTCAAAGAGCAAGGAAGACATGTAGGGCCTATGGCTGCTTGTGTCTATGATCGTGGGATGAGGCCTGGACTGTGCCTGTACAATACCAAGCCTTCCTCGAAGGCAGCAACATCAGGGCTGAGGAAGGAGAATATTAGATCCTGGTAAGATAAGAGCAGTGTTAGAGAGTTCTACTTGGAAAACTGTTATTCTTCTTTATCGGGATCAACTACCAAAAAAAGGCCTTCCTAAGAGTAGACCTTCTAAAGTCGCAGAAGAGAAACCTTGGAAGCTGAGATACCTTCTTTTGTGGTTAACTCCTGGGACTTAGAGGCATGGTTGAAATGTATCACCCAAGTAGGCATGAAATCAAATCTGCACTGGCTTAAATTTGGTAAGTCCTCCATTTCACCTTTTATCACCATCTGTATGATATGCACTAATAATCTTCAAAGGAAAATAACAAAATCCGGAGTCTTTGCATTTCATTATTCCAATTGTCCAATATTCAATTAAAAGGCCAGTAAAAATGAGCCAAAACAGGGACTGTACCACAAAAGAAGAGAATGGTGGTCTGAAAATGGCCCCCAGAGGCTCATATATTTGAATGTCTGGTTCCCAGTTGGTAGACTTTTTAGGACAGATTAGGAAGTGTGACCTTGTTGGAGGAGATGAACCTGTCTCTCTCTCTCTCTCTCTCTCTCTCTCTCTCTCTTTCTCTCTCTCTTTCTCTACCGTGTGCTTATGGGTCAGATGTAAGCTTTAAGATGCTGCTCCAGCACATGCCTACCTGCCTGATACCATGCTCCTCACCATGATGGCCATGGCCTCACCCTCTGAAGACATAAGCAAGCCTCCCAACTCAATGCTTTCTTTTATAAGTTGCCTTGGTTATGTTGTCTCTTCATAGCAATAGAAAGGAAATTAATACAGTCAATAAAAACAAATCAAGGTAACCTAGATAATGTATACAACAAGGACTCTATACATGGACAGTATGCTGTGTAACTATAGCAGTAATATCTCACATTCCTTTGAATTTTTGCAAAGTGTGTCTACTAATCTCCAACAGTCTAGTATTTGGGTATTTTGACCAATAAACTACATTATGGGATATCTTAGGCAAGGTCATAAGGAGTCCTACAGTTTCTACCTATGTCACCATAATGTGAGCTATTAATTCATAAAGACACACTACATGGAAAAGTCATGTGTATGTGCTAGGTTTGACAGTCCAGCTGAGTCGATATCCCTACTTAGGTTGGCTCTAGTTCACAAGTGATATGATTATTGTTCACATCAATGTTCACCTGTGCTATCTAACCCAGTGTGGAGAGAAAATGATAGAAATTATTCAATCTACTGAACAGGATGAGGGATGATAAGACTAAAGAAAATAAACACATTCTTGGTATTTTGAGGGAAAATATTAATAGTCTTTATACATACAATGAAGTTCAGGGGAATAAAGTAAAGGTGAGGCAGGGAAAAAAACACTTAAAAATGATGAAAACTTTTGAGAATTGATTTAAAAAGCAAAACCATGATGTACATAGCCAGGAAGCTCAATATAATTGAAGAAGATTAACTATAAAGAAAACCATGTACATGCATAATGTAATAGTAAGCTGGCTAGTTTTATGTCAACTTGACACAAGTTATAGTCATTTGAGAGAGAGAAACCTCAAGAAACTGCCTACATAAAATTGGGCTGAATATAAACCTGCAGGGCATTTTCTTAATTAGTGATTAATGTTGGAAGGCCTAGCCTATTTTGGGAGGTGCCACTGCTGGGCTAGAGGTCCTGAGTTCTATAATAAAGTAAGTTTGACAAGCCAGGAGGAGCAAGACAGTTGCCAGCACTTCTATATGGACTTTGCATCAGCTCTTGCCTCAGGTTCATGATCTATTTTGAATTCTTACTCTGACTGCCTTCCATGATGAATTGTTTATTTCTAAGTGAAATAAATCCTTTCCTCCCCAAGTTGCTTTTGGCCATGGTATTTTAGCATAGAAATAGAAATCCTAATTAAGACAGTAATCTACAGCTTTCTAATTGGACTTAAAACCTATTCAACAAAAGGGAATCATGGCTGGTACTGGAAATCTATCCAACCACTTAGAGCTAGTAAAGTCACGGATCTTGCAGGAGACTTACAACCACCACTTTGTTAAACCAGAATAATTCCTAAAAACATTCTAAACATTTGTCCTTATACCCAAAGAAAACTGTAGTATTCACCCTTCATCAAGGAAACTTCTTTTTGCCATAGGAGACCATTACAGAAAACCACAACCAAGCAAAATGCAGAGTTGAGAAGACAAGTCCCAGTGGATACACCTACAAAACACTCTTACCAAAGGTTAAGAGATCATTGTGGAAGAGGGTGTGGAAAGATTGTGAAGACCAGAAGATCAGGGACTTTGTTGTGCCAACACAACTGCTTATACATGAGCTGATCAAAGACAAGAACAAAGATGTTAAAGAGAGCAGAATAGGGGGTGAGGAAGAGGGCCCATGGGGCTTCACCTTACACAAAGAACTAAAAAATATTGAGAGCAGTCTCCTGAGAGATAGTATTCTCCTGAGAATAGTGTTCTCTCCAGAAGATTGTCCCAACTGCTTATCCAATACCAAATAGTCAGCTCTGAAAACATACATATAAGTAACATTATACAAACTGAGAAGGGTGTGTGTGTATGTATTTAGGAATACATTTGTATATGAATATGTCTACACATATATAAATGTAACAACAATTAATGAAAAGGGGGCCATGAATTTTCAAGAAGGCAAGGAGGAATAAATGGGGAAACTAATGTAATTATATTGTAATTTCAAAAACAACTAAGCCTTTCTAAAAAATAAAGAAAGCCATACGTTCTAGTATTTGTTATAAAATTGCACCAAAGATTAAGTTGAAAATCAGCCACAAAGGGAAAATCACAAATTATAAACAAGGGGAGATAGACAGCAGTGCCTAGAAGATTCTTCTTGGGAAGTAGTGGCAGGAATCTACTAATGGCAGCTCCCAAGTCATGAAAGAGGAGCTATTATAGTCAGAAAAAAGTAATCTTAAAATACAAGGGTTACATATGATTTTTCAGAAAAATTCCAAGCTAGAAGTTGTTGCCAGTAGACTTTTACTAAACACAGGGATGGCAGGTGACCTTCAATCTGACAGAAAATGACAGCAGTGCAAATCTGTATGGCAGAATCTAGAAGAAAGAAGGAATGCAGAAATAGCCAGGAAATGAAAAAATCATGAAGTATGTCTTCCTTCTCTGATCTATCTGAAGAACTGTTTGAGGTAAAGATAGAGAAGTAAAAGGCAGGAAAGAAAGTGTATAGAAGACGTAAGTGTAATTAATCACATTTACATAAGTCACATAGCAATAAAATTAACATAATATCAAAGGTGTGATCCCGTCTTAAAATTTTGAGTATTCTCCAAATGTGCACTCAGCACACATGATCATTTGTTCAGTGTTAGCCTGCGATTTCTATTTAGACAAACTAGTAGTGTTGATAAGGGATGAAGCTTCTAAATACATGGGTGTGCTCAGACACTGCCCTTCTCTGTGTGTCAAATATGTTTCACTAAACAGCACACTCTTTCTTCCTATTCCTGATGATGAGCTTGTCTTAGAAGCAATGCAAATATGAAGTCTAAAACAACATAGACAATCCTTTTCCTTTCAATAATTCGAGGTTTTGAAAAGGTGGGGACAATGACAGGATCTTACTATGCAGCTAAAATGACCTAAAATGAGATCCTCCTGCCTCAGCTTCTCAAAGGCTGTAAGTGTAGTCATGCCCTACCATACTCACTCAATAATTTGATTTTCAATTCATTTATCATATGAGATGTCTATAAAGCCTGGTGAATACAGGTGTGCAAAATTTCTGTCCCCTCTAATAACCCTTACCAAACAGTTAGAGGCAGAAGATTTTAGTCATAGGAAGCCATATAGAGTAGGTAAAGGACCCTCCCAATAGAGAATTGGCTGGTTGGGCAGCAGGGCCAGCAGGAAACTTCAAAACCCACTCTAGAGGCCTAGCCAAACATGCTCTTATGGTCAGGAGCAGCAGAAACATTTCTCACCTAGAGCACTTGCCTGAGGTTCATTCCCTCTGTGTTCTGCTCTACTGGTCCCTTTGAAAGAATTCTGCCTAGTTGAAGGCAGGGCTTACTGAGACCAAAAAGGAAACAAACTTGTTTTCCTAGACCAATAGGGCATATGTGGGCGGCATGGCAACAGAACAAACAACAAGGCTTTAGTGTATCCTGGATTCCTACACTGGTTATCTCTGGGTTCTGTATATCCGTTCTCCTCTGTGAGATGCTACCAATTAGAATCCTGGCCTCCGCCATTATAGAAAAGAGCATGCCAGTGCCTCCAAAACTGTCAAGCACAACTCTCAAGTGACTGGCAACCTCACTATTGGGAATCCATCCAAAAGAAAGGAATTCAGTGTACCAGTGAGATGCCTGAAGTCCCTGTTTGTTGCATACAAAATAGCCAAGACAAGGCATCAGCCCTTGTGCCTAACAATGAATGAATGGTCTTTAGACCATGTGGCATGTGGCAATGTATAAGTCATAAAAGTGACAGAGGAGCCAGACCCAGACAAATGCTGTGTGTCCTCATTCAGACTCCTATGTGAAAGTTTAAAATATTAAGTTCACAGAGGAAATTAGTGCGAAGAAGCTAAATGAGCAGAGAGGA
This sequence comes from Rattus rattus, assembly GCF_011064425.1. Lineage (NCBI taxonomy): Eukaryota > Metazoa > Chordata > Mammalia > Rodentia > Muridae > Rattus > Rattus rattus. The sequence goes on along the minus strand of NC_046165.1, from coordinate 55,116,277 downwards.
GGAGACAGAGAGAAAGGGTAGAAAGTGAGGGACAAAATACAATTCACCTAGAAAGACAAATTCTAGTAAAACAATTGCTTATTGCATATATTTAAATAGAAAAGTTTAGAGCTCCAGTGAGTATTCATCTCAATGGTCATTTTGATGGGGTCTGGAGTCTGGCAGGAAGTTGCAGGATGGAATAAATGAAGATCCTACATCAATGCACCATTTTTTGCCTGCATCCACCTCTGGCTGGTGAATGCATCTCTGTTGCTCCTGCCTCTGATGCTGCATCCTTCTTTGACATCAGACTACAGCTTCTTTGGGTTCCAGTGTAGATTGAAGAGCAATGATTTTCCAGGAATCTTTCCAGCCTTTGGCATCAGATTGTGAGTGCTGAGGCATTCAGTTTCATAGGCAGAGCAGCTGTGGGGTTGTCAACCTCTTCCTACCACATGTAGACAGCCATTGCTGTGCAACTCAGCCCTATTGGTTATACGCCATTCTAGCATTCTCCCTCTGTGTCTCTGTCTCTGTCTGTCTCTGTCTGTCTCTGTCTTTCTCTCTCTCTCTCTCTCTCTCTCTCTCTCTCTCTCTCTCTCTCTCTCTGTGTGTGTGTGTGTGTGTGTGTGTGTGTGTGTGTGTGTGTGTGTGTGTGTGTGTGTATTCTATTGGTTCAGTTCTCCTGAAGACAATTGGACCAAGTTAGAACTAATTGTGAGTAGGACTGTAAAGAAGAGTTTACTGTATTAACAGGTGATAGTCTGTCATTAAGGGAAGAAATTATGGCAGAGTGTAGCTTGGGGGCTTAGTTGTTGATCCATTGTTAGCCAGCTTTCTCATATGACCCAGGACTACCTGCCCAGGTGCCACCCATGGTGGAGTGGACTTTCCTATATGTATTAATAATCAAGACAATTTCCCATAGGCCAACTGACTAGAGAAATTGTTCAATTGAGGCTTCTAGATGACTCTAGGATGTATCAATTTGACTGTTAAAGCTCATTAGGACAACAGCCTAATGGCACACCTGTAATCACACACACACACACACACACACACACACACAATGGAGCACACACTGGAGCTGAAGAATCTCCAACCAATAAAGAACCAAGATACAAGCCACACCCCTGTCACTAGAGAAGTTTCTGAATCCAGTTAGTTCGCCCAGCCATGGTTAGGCTGGAACTCCTTTATTCCCATCTCCCCCAGCCATCTATGCGCACACTTACTACATGTTGTATTTCTCGTCGCAGGTCGCAGAGTAAAGTCCTTTTGACAACAGCCAGTAGATCCTGTAGCAAAGCCCAGTTCTTTCTCAGTAAGCTGACCCCTCCCTGTGAAAAGCCCTCGGGGGCACTTATTTTGCAGCTAGTGGCTTCCCATCGACCTTCTTAAAGGAGTTGGGGCTCTCTGGATTCTCTCCACGTGAGTGGCTAATGGCCCAACTTCAGGAGTCTGGGGAGGGACTTTAGACTAGAGGATAATCCTGTGGCTTGAAAAACTCTTCAAAAGAGATGACATTTATTTGAAAAGATAGGCTCACACAACACAAAGGTGAGCATGCGCAGAGCCTAGGCCATTGATGGCAGGGGCAGCTTCAGCCTGTGTGGAGACCAAAGGCAATTAAGGTTTCCATGGAAACGACTCTACCTGCCCATACCTTCCAGGGTCATCTGGAAAGACACTGGGCTGGTGGATAAGCCTCAGCTGTCAGTCTGAATCTGTACTGCTTTGCAGGGAAACAAAAAAACAGAAAAGATGAAGACACAGACACACACAGAGAGACTCCAACTTTTAAAATAAACTCATTCTTTCAAACTACATAATCTTCAAACTTTGTTAAACCTCACACCAGAAACTACACTCTTCTCATTTCTCATGTTTGATTTTAAATGGAATGACTCATTTCTCATTGTTTCCCATAATCCAAATTCAGATGTGAGTAATTTTAACAGCAAATGAACACACACACACACACACACACACACACACACACACACACACACACACGTGCACACACACAGGGGAATAAATGAACACATGCACATATGCATACATGCACAAGTGGAGGTGGGTGGCTGCCGTGCCTTTGTTAACAGTGAAGGATGACTACCTGAAGAAAATAGTGTTTGCACAAGGAGGGAAACAATCGAATTATCTTTACATTTTGCTGACTGAAGGGAGCATGTTTCTAATGCCTCATTGTCTTTTTCACTCTTTTGAGCTAAATTTTCCTATCTTAGTGACTCTATTGATGGATTTCACCAGTTCCTCTAAAATCTCCCCACCTACCTCCCTGCCTTCCTCCCTCTTCTCCTCCTCCATCCTTCTCCAGGTTTTCCTCTCCCCCATTCCCCGTGACTGTCACTAGAGAGTAGAGGATGACAAGTTCTCAAAAATGCTGGCCTGGAGATGAGAACATGTCTCCTCTGCACTTGGGTTTCCATTTATCCCACTAAATTTCCTTTTGGTTAATTTTTACAGGGGCCAAAAGAATTCATTTTCCAAATGGCTGACAGGAGATGTATTCCACCTTGGCAAATGAATTGGCACTTGGTGACCACTTATTGCTACCATGATAAAATCCCTACTGTGTGAGATCTCACTGGGCAATCTGAACTCTGTTACTCTAATAGAGTAATTGGTAGAGCAATCAAGAAATACTGACCCACCTTTAACGCCCATCTAGATCCAGACATGGCTGTACCTTAAGTGTACCTGACATTTATTAAACTCAGCTTGAACTAAATCACCTTTCGGCAGGATTTGCAAACATCAAGTGGTAATCTTTGCTCTCTTAATCTGGCTCTTCTGCTGATTTGTCGGGATATAAGCCTGCCACCACCACCTCCCCACCTCACCCTCTAAATACACACACACACACACACACACACACACACACACACACACACACACACACACACATACACACACACACCTCCTTTCTCAGCCAATAAACCAGCAATAATAGATGTGTCTAGCACTCAGAAATGGCTGCAAGACACTCCTTTGTTTCTGGACAGCATTTTGCAAGTGAAAAGCTTGCTTGAGGCTTGAGATGTCAGAATGACATTTCAGCACAGGTTATGAAAGCGGACATTTCTTTCCTTTCTATTTTACAACCTCTTGACATCGCCAACGATTCCTGTCCTTTGTGATCCACAGCTTCACTCTGGGCACATGCTGCTTTGCACTCTGGTTTGAGCATTTGCAACTTTCCCCACGACTCCACTGTATTCTCACAAGGCTAAGACAACTACATCTGAAGGGATACATACTGAGATCACACAGTAGGTGAGGCCATGGGATAAACCTTGGTAATCTCACTATTAGAATTTATGCTCACTTCTCAGAACAACATCTTTTCAAACAATGCACAGTATGTGAGACAACCCCATTCCTGGGGTGTTCTAAATGGACTTCTACACTCAGCAAAATACAAACCCCCTTTTTCTAAAGTCACTGGAGGGCACACAACTCTGCCCCCTGGCTGCTTCCTACACCACCAACACCCATGGGAGACATCCAAGGCACAAAAAGATGACAGAAATACCATGACAAGTTATTCAGCCTCCAATAGAAATGGCTAGAAGAAAATATGCCAAGTAGAGAAATAGGTGAGACTGGGCCCTGTTTACCTTCGGAATGGAGAGTAGTGTTCACTCTTGCCTTGAACTGGAAACTCCTTTGTAAATAAAAGAGTTCAAGCATCTTTGTGTGATATCTGATATATCCCCTTGAACTGGCCTACACAGTGTGGACATAGGGATAGAGAAAAACACTTAAACTTGCCTAAGACTTATTTCTCTGGGAGACATCATTATGATATATGTTGTGAAACTTACAAGTGTATAGACTAAGTTCACTGTAGGTCTCAGGTGATGGGCCTCAACAAATAAACACACCTCCCACCCCAGGAAGCATTCACAGGGCTTGAAACAATAGTCAAGCAAACAGAGCCAAGGCTCACAGCCTTTTCTTTTTCTTTTTCTTTCTTTCTTCTTTCTTTCTGTTTCTTCTTTTTTTAATTTAGGAAACATCTCCACAGTGTCAGTTGCCTTGAGCGCCCTCGTGTGTCTCAACAGAGGAATGTCACCCAAGGTCTTCTAACTGGTTCTTGGATGCCACACACCTCTTCAGGCTTGACTCAGGGACTTCTTCGAAGATGGAAGATTCACTAAGCGACTCTGAGGAGCATACCCTCCATGATCCTGAGTGACATCACAACTCAGATCTGGAGGAATGAGAAGAGGAGGGAGGCCAATTTCAACTTGTCTGCTCTGGTTTAAACCCCGTCAGGTCATCTTATCTTTTTCTCTTTTCCTACCCTCATCCTAACTCACTGCACATGGAAGGGCAGGGCTCGAAGCACGAATACTTTCTCTAGCACTGTGGCAGCCTTGCTACTATAACAAGCAGATCTCAGGCTTTTCCACAGCCATAGCAAGGTGAGAGTAAGCCATGTTCCTTCCCTAGTATCTTCTCTTTGGGTCCCAGTTTCCTCTTTCTGCCAGCTAATGTGTCTCTGCATCCATGCCTGGCATACAAGAGAGAGTCATCTAGTAAACGATAAACAAATCCCAAACCTATATGTTGTGCTCCAGTCCACTTGCCTTATAACATTTCCAGAAAATACTTAAAACATACATCTCTTAGCAACCAGCTTTGGGTTTCCTGGAGCACAGAAAAGGAGGAATAAATCTGCATTCTCCATCGTTGCTGTCCAGAACTGGGTACACGATGGCCATCCATAAGCCAGAAGGGGTGGGAATGGAGGGCATAGCAAGTGAGGGAGCAGGTACACAAAATGAGTTTGCTTTCTTAATGTATTTTCTTTTCTTGCTGCCCCCATCCTTGGTAGAGTTTAAAGTACATGCAAGAACCAAATTCACCTGGGAATTCAAGGTCTACATGAAACCCCTGTTGGGTTTCATCTATATGGGAAAAATAAACTAAAAGGAGGAAAACTATTTCCCCCTCATCTTCCTCCTTCCATTTATCTCCAGATTAGGAGGACCTGAGTTAACAATGTAGCAGAAAACACACAGGCCAGGAATCACCATAGAAGAGTAGCCCAACCTTGGTCAGTATGTCAGACCAACCTGGCCGGGCTTTGAATCCTGTTAACAGAAAATTCACCAAGAAACACACTGTCCTGGGCTCCTCTCACCAAAAAGGCAAAGAGCTGTTCCCTGCTCAGCTTAATGCTAGCCAAACCCAACAAAGCCTTAGAGATTTTTGGCTTAATCTTCTCGCTGAACTCAAGCCAACACTACACGAGAGCAGCCAGGGCATCGTCACCCAGCCTTTGCTGTTGGCGACTTCTCTCTCATGCTTCTTAGCACTTTCTTGGCTTGAGGGCAGTAGCAGAGGTACCTTTCCCTCCCATCCACTGCCCCCACAGGCACCTCCAACTGTGTAGCTTGGCTTTGGAAGGTTCCCCACCCACTGAAAGTATAGTCAAGACTTTTGTTAGGTAATCTACAACCCTAGTCGAATGCCAGGAAACACCTGCCTTATGGAAATGTTAGATATTTCTTGCAATTAAAAAACTCATAGCCAAAAATAAGTCAGGAAACATCTGATGTACATGACTTACCTAACTTGAAAAGGGTCTTTTCTAAGAACATCCTTAGGTTGTTGGTTCCTAAGATGCGTTTATTCAAAGCACCTCTCATATCAATCTTCCTTTCTTCCTGTCACCATAGCAATCTCAGCAACCCAGATGCTCCTGAAGCTCCTACCTTTCTTCTGCAAGCTGCTGCCTGGATGCTGACAAGCTCTTCCCCAAGCATAGCCTTCCTGATAAAGAGCCCTAATGCCTCCTGTTATAAGATAAAACTCAGACTCTGAAAACCAACCTCCAGATTCTTCTGTATTCTCTCAAACCCCAAGGAAAAGTTGCAAAAGAACCTGAAGGGTTGCCAAGTGTTCTAGACCCACCATCTCAAATTCCAGCACACAGCACAGAGATGGTAGATGTTCAGATATGCTCAAACTATGGGTCTGGGAAGGAACTTGGCTTTGGGTACTCATGTCTGCCATCAAATCCCTCCATTGACATCCTCAGGTACAGAGGCATTTGTGCATGTTGCTTGCATACTAGTGTGACTGATCACCACTGTATTTCCTTGAATGTCTACCTGTTGTTGTGAAACACTTGGCACAATTTACAACTAATCCCTGGATAGGTAGCTGTAAGTAAGCAAAATAAGAAGTGAAAAGTTAATATCAAACAACACACACACACACGCACACACGCACACACGCACACACACACACACACACACACATATGCACATGAACACTCAGAGACAGACCTGATTCTGGATATGATTTGTAATGACAGAACTGGTTTTTTTAAGTTTTCATTTGAAGTTTCAGGACTGAACCTGAAGCCACTGGCTCTGTTTCTTCCCAAGACCATGCTGTCCAAGTCCGAGAATCACCAAAGACCCTTTTCAGTTAACTCCCTGAAAATGTTCAATGTTTTATTGTTTAATCCTTTTGCCTCACTCCTCCCTTTAATGACCACCTTCCTACCCTGAGACGTCCTCTCATGGATCATTAACCTCCTTCACAACCTAAGGACAAGCCTTCTTGTTGCCCACACTCCACTTATATTAGGAGCTGCCATGCTGGGCTTGATTTGTGATTCCACTATAATTTTCCTATTAACTCTCTCCAGTTTATCAGTCTCCTCTCCTACACATTCTGGTCTTTCTCTACCCTTTCTTCCCAGTCCCGCCCCCTGCCTCTTCCCCAACCCCCAAGAAGTGAACTGGTTTACCCAGCAGGTTTAGTCTTGCTTTGACCAGCTCATTGTTTCAATGTGATTATGAAGCTGCTGGGCTTGAATCCACAGTTTATTAATTTTCAGGCATTTGCCATTCCCTCTGTAAAGTGTCGAGTGAGGAGTAGGTGTGTGCATGTGTGTGTGTGTGAGTGTGTGTGTGTGTGTATGTGTGCGTGCGCGCACACACACACACACACACACACACACAGCAACCAACACTCCTAGAGTTGGCAGAGTCTCTGAAGACTAAGAAAACACTGTTGATTAGTGATCCAGGACCAGGGATGCAGACAGTTTATAGAGCACAGGCCAGTGTGCAGGAAACTGTGGTCTCAATCCCCAGAACCACACAGTGGTAGACCCCTGTTATTTCAGCGTGGAAAGATGGAGACAGGAGGACAGGAGTTCAAGGTCACCCTCAGCTATACATCAAGTTCAGCCTAGGCTACACGAGACCTTGTTTTAAAATTGTATGTCCCCGGTGAATCATATTATTTTAGAGATGTGTGGAATACGATTTGAGAAGAGGAACAGCAAGGTGGAAGAACATGGCCAAGGTCATAGATTTAATAACTAGGAGAGCTGAGGGAGGAGCTGGGAGCTAGAGCTACAGTGCCTCAGTTCACTAGGCTCTTGTATGCATCCTCCTGCCATGCCTCACACAAATCAGTGAGAATTCAAGGTGTCCACAGAGCACAGCAAGGAATCGGAGCTGCATACTGTAAGTGAACGAAAAAAAAAATGATGTTGAGCTCCTACAGAGAACAGCTTACTAAAATTAGAGAGTTGCTATAGTGTGATTAAATTCAAATCTGCATCACATCTCCCTACCAAGCATCCAACATGCGTTCCTCCTAGTGGTTCACTTGAAAAAAAAAATCAAAGATGAATTTCATAATTGCCTTGAAGAGCTTTTCAAGTGAGTTTCCTTTTGGCTTGATCAATACAGAGTTATCACTTCAGCGTGTGAAAATAGCTTTTCCACACATCCCTCTGCACACACTCACACACACACACACACACACACACACACACACACACACACACACACACACACACACACACACACATAAATCATTGGCACCAGGTACTTTCAATTTGCTGGAAAATATTTCTAAGAAGTCAAAAAGCTCCAGCTGAATAAGCGTGCCTGCCTATTGGCTAAAAGGACCAGTTGAAGGATCTGATTGGTCCCTGATCCTGAGGACCGATAAGACGACTATAAAATCCCTGGGTGCAGCTCTTGGGCCCCCAGTTTGCAAAAGCCAGTGGTGCAAGAAGCAGCAGCAAGAGCAGCAACAACAGCAGCAGCAGCAGCAGCAGCAGCAGCAGCAGCAGCAGCAGCAGCAGCAGCAGCAGCAGCAGCAGCAGCAGCAGCCGCTTGCCAGCCAGCCACACAGCCACACAAAAATTCCTCCTCAAATCCTCACCTAAGCTTTCAGTATATCCAGATCCACATCTTCACTCAAGCCGGGAGAGGGAAAGAGGAAAGGGGGGGAGGAAAAAAAAAAGCCAACAACTTAGCGGAAACTTCTCGGAGAATGCTCCAAAACTCAGCAGTGATTCTGGCGCTGGTCATCAGTGCTGCTGCAGCTCACGAGGCGGAACAGAATGATTCTGTGAGCCCCAGAAAATCCCGGGTGGCGGCTCAAAATTCAGGTAAGCAAGCAAATTCAGGACCGGTTTCTCCCCCCAAAGAGCTGTCCTCATTTGCCTCTCCTCACTTTTGCATGTGTCTCTCTGAAGGCTGATCTCAGTAATAAATGTGCTTCTTGCCTGCTGATAGTGAACTGCCAGTGTAATCCAATAGCCTTAGGAAGTGGAGTTCCTTTGTTTAATAAATTGCATGCAACTAACGAAGAAGCTGGGCGCTCTGCTGAGGGTATTTCATTGCATAAGCCTAGCCTGACTGCCTGAAATCTGGCACGTACCCTCTTGTTGGGGGGAGGGGGCGGGGAAAGGCTTGAATGTTGGCACGCCTCACAGCGACTCTCTCTACTCCACAAGCTTGTGTTAAGGTGATGAGTAGCTTACCTGCTGCTGTCCCTCTCCCTGCTCCTTTAAGACCCTGTAACTTGACTTCTCTACGTCTTCAGACAGCACACAGACAAGTCCCCTCCTCACACTGAGTTGTGGTACCATAGCCCTCAAGTCTGAAAAAAGAAAATTTTTTCAGGGCACATTTAGAAAGAGGGAGACCTATACACCCCATTCCCTGCATGCCTGTCTGTCTCCTTTCTCGCTCTCACGGGTCTCCATTCAATCGCCCATGCAACCCATGAGCCCTAGAAGGAAGTACATTTGTGAAACGAAGCATTTTTTTCTCCAAGGGGAAGGTCTTACTTTCCGCCCGACTCCCGCACCAGTTAACTGTATATGGTCTTGGCCTCCGGAGAAAAGAGGCATTAGTACCCCTATGCCCCTTGACTTCTGGTTCCTCGCTCACTCCTCTCCCCAACTGTTAGCAGAGATGGGACCCCGCAGGTGTCAAAATGCCGCAGATGCTCCCCCTTGGAAGAGCGCAGGTCCCTGCCAGAGGAGGCCTTTTGCCTGGCTTCCTTTTGTACTTAGTTGCTATAGTGATGCCGTGATTCACAATTCGAGCTTGCCTAAAACAATAGCAGCTCTAATGCATATTAAAACTGCTTAAAGCAAAGTTATAATTTGAACCCGTGGAAATATATAATTAGGGAAATGACTTGTAACATCCCAGAGGCTGCGGGTGGTGGGAGGGGGGCGGGGAAGTCTAACCTAACCAAACCATGCTTTTGATCTGGGAGGAGAATCTTACGGTATGAAGGCTACAGATCATTGCTTGCTGAGCTGCCTGCCAGAACACCCCTCCTTCTGTGGGAGAGAAATTACTTTTATGGCAGATCTTATCCAGAATGCAGAAAGCCTGGTGCAAGTTCTTTGCGGTTTTCTTCCAGCCTTTCACAAGGAGTGCCCTGGACCCGTCACTCCACACCTGTGTTTCTCCTTTTTGAAAAGAAGCCTTTTTAATATGAGAGATTATTCATACCTCTAAACACCAGGCTGTATGTAGTTGGAGGGCTGGGGTGGATACAAAGAGCTCAGATTTCTTTCTGCCAATGCCTGCCATCATGGGTTAAAAGCCCTCTTTGGGATGGGTCTCCCTCCAAATGGACTCAGCAAATTATTCTCTGCCATTTAGATTAAAATCCCAAGCTTTTTTACTTCAGACCGCATTTTTCAGAGAGCAGCTAGGTTCTCTGGTCCTCCCCAACCCCATCATGAGCCTGACCTTCAGTCACTGCCATGGTTTCAAGTTCCAAGGAACGACAGCCTCTGATCCCTGTCACAACCAAAGGCACTGTACTATGCATGACAAAGTCTCTAACCTTATTTCTCTAGCCATCAAAATGCACAGAAGGGTGAGAACCAGAAAGCATGTGCCTTGGGGGTAAGGCACCACTCCTATTCTGACTCTTAGAAGGAAGAAGGTCCTGCCTGTCCCCTTTCTCACCCCACTTTTATTCCAACTGTTCTATCTACTGAAACCCAAATCGAAGTCCAATGATAAGTCCAGATCATGTGCCCTTGGCATTGGCCTCTATACCTCCTAGATTCTACCCAGAGCCCCTCTGCTTGACCCAGACTGGTTCTGCTTGTCTCTTCCAGCTGAAGTGGTCCGCTGCCTCAACAGTGCCCTACAGGTTGGCTGTGGGGCTTTTGCATGCCTGGAAAACTCCACATGTGACACAGATGGGATGTACGACATTTGTAAATCCTTCTTGTACAGTGCTGCTAAATTTGACACTCAGGTAACTGGACCTTGGCTTCTGCTCCCACTGGCTGATTGTCTTTTTAACAGAGTACTTATTACTCTTCTTAAGAGCCCATTTTATAGAGAGCCAACCTTGCATCCCAGCCTCCTAACCAAAAGGCTCATCCCAGGCTCACACACACACACACACACACACACACACACACACACACGTGAGGGGCATATGCACAGTTTAGATCAGAAATAAGGGGTTGACAGAGGCTGGCTTATAATATGAGGGATGACTAGCAGAAAAGCATGTTTTCTTTGAGAAGAAATAAAAATGTTCTCCTCTGAATGACCTAGCATGCTATCTGAAATTCCCAGTTATCAGTCTTAATCCCAAGAACAAAAAAACTGATTCTGACCATCTTCACACCTTGGAAAAGTTGACAATGGCTCCCTCCCATCCCATTTCCTATCTGTGGAGCTGAGTGTTGAAGACAGTCCAAGAGAGAAGAGATTTTTAATTCTTAGCCATGCTGTGAGAGCCACTCGATCCCCTTGAAGGCTTGTGTCATAGACCCAGACCTCTTTCAGAAGGTCAAAATAACACCTATCTTCTTATCCCTGCTAGGGAAAAGCATTTGTCAAAGAGAGCTTAAAGTGCATCGCCAATGGGATCACCTCCAAGGTCTTCCTTGCCATTCGGAGATGTTCTACTTTCCAGAGGATGATCGCCGAGGTGCAGGAGGACTGCTACAGCAAGCTCAATGTTTGCAGCATTGCCAAGCGCAACCCGGAAGCCATCACTGAAGTCATACAGCTGCCCAACCACTTCTCCAACAGGTACCCTGAGGGTCCCCTTCTTCACAACATGGGGGTTAGGATGGGAGTTGGACACCATAGCCAGAGCAGCAATCTTTCCCTCTTGTGTTAGAATCTTCCTACACAGCTAGCAGAAACATGGTTTGCAGTTTTCCTGGGTGAGTTTCCTTATCCACTTCTTACCATAAGGAAACAATGAAGCTTCTGGAAAGTACCTTTTGAGACATGAGATTTGGCTGAAACGATGGTAGAGACACAGAACAATGGGCCATGATTTAGAGGGAAAAAACACCCTGGTCAAATGTCAGAATATGGACTTTTATTAAATCTGTATATATTTGGAGTTAACCCCAAAGCTAGATATTTCAGTGGCTAATCTAGAACAAGTCATCTTATTTCCCCAGGACCTGGATTTTTCTCTATGAAAAGTGAAATGGCTTCTGGGAGCCATCCTCATGCCCCCTTCAAAGCACTATGTCATTCCAACCGACTAGCCCAAGATTTCCCAAAAGGAAAAGCTGGTGGCTACCCAGGTATCAACTGCATCTCAGGTGACCCAAAGCCACTGGGCTCACACCATCTGACTTCTAGGCCTTGCTGTGTCATTGACTTTGAAGCCTTTTCCAGACAGGAATGAAACTCCAATACATAAGAGACCTTGCATCCTGGTCCACTTTGGATCTTGGAAAGATGTCTAGTAAGAGATGAGGAATGCTGCTTAAGAGTAAGTGGACAGGCAGAATCAGTAGTTAACCATAAGCCAGTTGATGACAGCCTGTGGAGATGCTCAAAGTCAAGTCCTATGATTGGATGAAATCCCATGATTCTCTGACTCTCCCACCAAGTCTCTATGTATTCACAAGGAATAGTTCTGGTACTCTGCTCCCCTAAGAATTATCACACACTTATTCTGATGAATCTCCTAGCCAAATAATTCCATCCTTTTGAGAGTGACAATAGTCAAGTCTATGTGGGTCTTTACCCTTAACATGAAACTTCTGACATACAGAAGCCATTCTTAACTACAGTTAGTGGCCTACTGAACCACAGCTCATTGTTTAGAAAGCTACCATGGAGCTCTTGAATGCAACTCTACCTGACTTTCCCAGAACAGGAAAAAATCAATTCCATTTTCCTCAAATGTCTGGTCTTTCTACACCAACCTCAATTTTAAAAATTCTCCTAGGAAGATTCTTGTTCAAAGAGTTGATACTTGACTAGTTGTTGGAAACTAATCCATTGCCATAAGGGAAAGAAATGAAGAATTCTTGCTGGGATGATGGTTAGGGACAAAAGGTGTAGCTATGTAACATTTTAAAGGGAGGTGTATTAGCAGACTCATGAGTTCAAGTTTAGATTGTTAAAGATCCTGGACACAGATGATCTCTAAATTGGCAGGTAGCCAATTTCAAGGTTATACCAAGTTGGCTATTTCAGTTAAAATTGCATTTTCCCTCATGAAGAAAGAGTCACTGTAGAAAGGAAGTTATAGAGTTTGAACCAAAGATTCCCATTTATCCAAGAGGAAACCTGAGAAAAGTGTGCTTAGCTAGACCATTATTCTCCTTCCAAAGTGTCCTGATTGCAACGCCTTCAGAAAATAGTCCAGGCACAGGCCCTTTATCTCCTATTGCCCATGTTTAGTAGAAAACGTCAATGGGGAAAGGGTGGCATATTCTTAAACACCAGAATCTCTCATGCAACTCTTACCTTTTTCCAAGTATTTTACTTCAGTGTTCAGGACTAGAGCAATTTCCTTTCCAGGCAGGGCTTGATCTGCCCTATTTCAGCTCCTCAGCGCCTGAAACATCCTGCTTTCCCAGCCTCAGTCCCAACATAGACACACGCAAAGTCCCTGCCAGTTGGCAAAGAATTGCAAAGGGAAGTAGTTACAGGTTCATTCCACCTTCCTGTGGTTTGTCTAGCATGAGATTTAGGTCTGGGAGACTCCAAAAGCCTGACTGGACTGAAAGGTACAACAGGGGGTGTGTGTACATGACAAAGGTGCATGGTGGGAGAGAAGGTGGTTGAGAATGTCCTCTGCCTTGATTTGCAACCCATACTTTGAGTCTTGAGGGAAGGGAAGCAAGAAGGATTGATGAGGCAGGCAAGACTACCATTAAGCTTGGGAACCAATGAGACCAACCCAGATCCAGAGTGGGAAAAGTGACAAAGCATCCAACTCTCTAGGGCACGGATTGGGAACAGGAAACAGAAGAATAATATTGATCAAGGGAAACAAAGGACTATTTATAAACTCTCACACAGAATGTTCCTAGGCAGAATGTGTGTATCTGGGTAAGCATGGCTGAAACTGTAGCTATGGAGAATGTCTGATCTTATTCTTCACCGAGCTCAAGGGAGTGGAGAGTGGGGTGGATGTCAAGTTCGAAGATGGAATTTTCAAAATGAGAAGAGAGATATGTGCTTTGTACAAGGTCCTTCCAGGCTGTGAGACTGCTATCTCAATGCAGTGTGCAACATCATGGCATAAAGATAGGAAACACCCAACTCCCAAGAAGGAAAATGCATGCCGAATCCTTAGAAACAAAACACCGTAGTTGCAAGTAACCATTGTCTAGTCCTACTGCCCCATCTAACTGATTAAAGGACAGAAGTTCAGTGAGAGGAGCAACCTGCTGAAGGTCTCACAGCTTGTGAGTCCCCCCCCCAAGAGTCCAGAATTCACATGGCCTTGAGCCAAGCTATTTTGATTTCTACTTCAAAAGAAGGCAGCCAGAAAATCCCTGCAAGAAGTCCCTGAAACCCCAAAATAGAATACCATGAATAACTAAACATACACACACCATGGTGTTCAGTAAGGAATTTTGTGTGCACTCTCTCCTAAAAGGAAAGACACATCATCTCTCCTCATAGCTAGCACAACTCTACGTTCTTGGCATAAAAGGGTGCTCAGTAAATATATGGCAATTGCTAAGTCAACTTTGTACTGAACGTACAAACCTCTTAAAGCATCTGTGCTGCTTAGCAACATGAAGTAAAAGGTCTTCTTATTGTCCTGCACAGTCCACAGATGAGTGTCACATTTCAGACTCACTGGAGGTAATAGGGTTGGCTGATATCAGGCTGCCTGACCTATGCTTTAGCTTTGAGGAGCTCCTAATTGAGCTGTCTATAATTTTCTACTTTAAAATATAGAAAATTCTTTGCCTTCTCCAGAGTTACTAAAGCCCCCTCAGCGGCTCAAGCAGTAGTGACCCCTGTTGGCCTACCTTCTCTTAGGTAGGCCAACAGGGGTCATCGCCAAGAAAACCCAAGAGCAGGTCAGGTATTCTGTCTACTCTATCAGAGACACAAGGTGTCCTCAGAGTCAGGTAGCAGTGGGGCCCCAAAGCTGCAGGCTACCTAGACAAGCTGGATTTCTTTACAGGGCTTAGACTTCTCTATCCAGACAAGAGCTTCCAAGAGTTCCAATTCTGTCAAAGAAGAAACTTTTGTTTTTAAAGAACAATTACATTTTTCAGCCAACTTGGGGACACATGTGTCATGAAAAGTTCTTTCTAAATGTGGAAGGGTTATCATCTCTGAGCTATAAAGTCCTTAATGGAACCATATCCTCCAAGAGCTGAAATACCCTCTAAAGCAGACCCCAAGATAAAGGGGAGCCAAGTCCTGGAAGAGCCCAGAAATTAGGTGATGTCTAGAGATGAATGAGGGTACAGATGGCTGAAAGGTGTTGGGGCAAAACCATTTCGTTCTCAGTTTTTCCAAAACTAGATCTTTCCCCATTTCTCCAGCAAGTAAAGCTCAGCTTAACTCATATACTTTGTAATTCTGAAGGTTTGGAAACTGTTCCTCTGGGCCAGAGAAGCCCAATTTCACTCACTGCTGGAAATAATTGTCCCTGGTTAAAGGGGGCTTTAACCAGGACTATGGGTGAGCCAGATGCTGTTCCTCTCTCTCCATCCCCAACTACAGCCTCTCACTCCAAGAAAGGTGACCACTTCACTTCACGACTCACGAGCTACTGTTTACTGTCCATCCTTCAAAGGACCTCTCTAGGGGGTCAAGTTATTCCAGCAAGATGTTTGCTCATGTGCTCTGTGAGTTGAGTTAAAAATAAACAGGATTCCTCCCCTCCCCAGATGATCCTGTGGCCCCTGTGACACCCTGACCACTCCTAAAAAAAGGGTCTCTCTACATCAGTACAGCAGGTCACTGTCACCAAGGGCAGAACATAGAGCTAATGGGTTTATACAACCATTGAGTCGAATAGACCAGAAATGCCCCCAAGTTACTTTGGAAAATACTTAAACTGTACAAGTTGTTTAAAAGTTTCGAACATATATGGTTTGGTCCATTCACAGCCATAACACTTGACTATATTGTTTGGGACAGTCAGAGAAATTTGTTGCGTAAATGAAAGTCACTTATACCACTTATAAAGGTGACTTAAGGTACTTATAAGGATATTTGTCATTAGGGTTTTTGTTTGTTTATTTAGAAATCTACCAGGAACTTAGATCATTTTTCCTTGGGAAATTAAGGATTTTTTTTGTACAACAGAAGAATATCCTTATGCTCTTTCCATTGATGTTAAAGTTCAGTTGATATAGTAAGAAGGTATTTCAATATAGATAGAAGAAAAGGGGCAGGCAGTGAGAACTAAGAGAAGGTTGGGGCTATACATGCAGGGAAAAGGTAGATGTCATCTTCCCAGGCAAGAAAGCTGCCCTGTAATTTAAGTTATATTTTTAAAAAATATGAGTTACCAAGCAGACAATACAGTCTGATGCCACTCAGCTACTTGGATAAAAAGTAAGGGCACCCACCCTGCCCTTAAAAAGTTTTCAAAATCTAGCCAGGGATAAAGAAATAGTCATGAGGCCATCAAATGTTGGTGCTTGAGGTGATAACTAAAATCTGTGAGGCATCCAAAGAAGGAAGAGGCCATAAAAGCCTAAGTAACATGAGAGGGTTTCAAAGACTCACAGAAGGATGGACCTTCAAAGGCCATTCATTCATCTTTTCCTTCAAACACTGTTGCTACCTCGTGTTTGCCTGCAGAAAGTCACTATATGCCTTTGAAGGAAGCTGAAAATAGAGTTAGTCAGTCATCTGCCTTTTCAAGACTAGCTGAGTGGGTGTAAGGAAAGTGAATTTCAGAGGGAAATGCATGGCTATAGATTAGAGCTTAGTTAGAATGTGCACACACATACTCCTGAGCACACACATCCCCAGGACAAAGGGAAGTTGCAGAAGACATCCAAATAACTGTCAGTCCATGTGCAGTGATTTGGTACGAACACAAGCTTAGAGTTTAAAGCCTAACAATTCTACTCATTTTATTTGACTAAGTCCATTTATGCCATTAATTCATTGTATGACTTTACACAAGCACTCCAGTTTCTTCTCTACAATATAAGAGCATTTGGGATTGTCCCATTTATCCCTGAGAATCGTTGTTTTCCCGAATTTCAGACATAACAGTCAACCTCCTATTGTTCAACATGATCTAAATCTCTTGAAGTCTAAATATAGAGAGGGACATTCTAATGTAGTAGGGTGAACCCCAAGTTCCAAAGGAAGCAAAAGTCACCTTCCACTTTGCATTGCTTGAGCACTGATGTCTGAACCTGCTCCTGGCTTCACATTCTGTAATGAGAACCTTTTTCCCAACGCAGATACTACAACAGACTTGTCCGAAGCCTTCTGGAATGTGATGAACATACGGTCAGCACAATCAGAGACAGCCTGATGGAGAAGATCGGGCCCAACATGGCCAGCCTCTTCCATATCCTGCAGACAGACCACTGTGCCCAGACACACCCCAGAGCTGACTTCAATAGGAGGCGCACAAATGAGCCACAGAAGCTGAAAGTCCTCCTCAGGAACCTCCGAGGTGAGGGGGATTCTCCCTCACACATCAAACGCACCTCCCAAGAGAATGCGTAAGCAGGGAGAGGTATTCACAGCCTCATCAAACTAATAGCGTTTTAGGGGTGTTAACACACCAATTTTGAGTGTACTGTGCCTGGTTTGATTTTTTTTAAGTAGTACCTATTTTCTATCCCCCCTTAAAGAAAACTGCATGAAACTAAGCTTCCATGATCAATATCCCAATATTCTGCAATGACAGCATTCTTAGCAATAGAATACATGTGGTCATTCTACCTCTTCTGGAGAGAGAATGTACCCTCTTCCATCCCCCCCCCTGAATTCTTTTTCAAGATCCCTATCTACTCTCTGCAAACACAAAACATTCATGTAACTGCCCAGTCATTGTAATCTGAAGATGTAGAGCCCTTTAGAATGGTCACCCAGTAGAGTTAGCCAATACAAAACAACTTTATTTAAATGCATGTCTTAAATGCTCATAAATATGTTAAATGGAATTCGTGTTATGAATCTGTGCTGGCCATGGACGAATATGAATGTCATGTTTGAATTCTTGATCTCTAATGAGTCTTATGGTCTCAATCCTCCAATGTCTAATTTCCTTTCTGACATATTTACCAAATTGCTCAAACCTGGTTCTCCAACCAGATTTTGAGCCAGCATCTTCTTGCATCTAATGAAAAACAAAAAGCTAACATCTTTATGTACTGTAACTGCTCAGAGCTTTAAAAGTATCTTTAACAATTGTCTTAAAAACAGAGAATCTTAAGGTCTAACTGTGGAATATAAATAGCTGAAAACTATTGTACTGTACATAAATTCCAGAGGACTCTGCTTAACAGAGCAGTCTATAATAACTTTATTGCATATAGATTTAGTTTTGTACCTTAGCTTTATTTTCCTTTTCCTGGGAATGGAATAACTATCTCACTTCCAGATATCCACGTTCATGCTCCTTGTGGCCTTTTTTATAACTAAGGGGGTAGAAGTAGTTTTAACTCAACATCAGAACTTAAGATGGGCCTATACTTGATAGGAAAACCCAACAGGTTATCTGAAGGACCCCAGGTAAGATATTAATCTCCCAGCCCACCTCAACCCAGAGGCTACATTTGACTTAGATGTATCCTGAAACAGCTCTGTCACAGCCAACTGGGAATTACAGGAATCAAAGAGATCATCCCTCTGGGCTTTGATCACTTAGTGTAACAAGGCCTACTATCCCCTTGGAAGTGGCAGTTCTTGGCTCATTGCCTTCCATCAATGCCTGGCACTCTGGTAAATGATGGAATGGGATATTGTTCCACTAAGCCAATCAGGAATGAGTCAATCAGCCTTTGGGTCTTTAGTCCTGGGAACTTGGGCTTAAGGGGGTATAAATAACCCTGGGCTGTCCAGCCTTAATAGACTCCTCTTACATCTTTTGTCCTGTAACACGCTGCCTGCCAAAGTAGTCCTGGCAGCTGGACCATCTCTGTAGGATCTTAAAAAAAAAAAAAAGAAAAAAAAGAAAAAAAAAGAAAAAATATAGAGTGAATGAAGGAGGGCGTAAGAGCTGGTGGTTTGAACATTTCTGCTGTGATGTTTACAGGATGGCAGCCACCAAAGCCAAATGATTAACCTGTCTACGAACAACAGTAGTTTCTCAGGGTCACTGTCCTTGAACCCAACAGCCCCTTTATGAGTGTCACCACTCACCAAAGGTCAATGCTGAGAGAGGAAGAGGGAGGGGCTGCTCCAAACTCATTTGGGTAGAAACTATTGGTGCTTGACTCTCACTAGGCTATACCCCAGAGTTGACCAAATTGAGTGATAGGGACCCTGGTGGGAGGAGGGAGGGCACCTCTCCAGGGAAATAAAAAGCAATACAACTTTACCACAAAGCCTTTAAAACCAGTAACACAGTGCTCAAGGACCAAGATCAAGTAACAAGATCGGTAACAGCCGCAGCCGCAGCAGCACCAAAGCTGCCGCCTGTCCCCACACAGCCTCTAAGCGTGCTGACATCAGATTGTTAAGGGCATTTTCATACTTAGAACCATCCCATCCCCAGGTCCCAAACAAATGAACACTGCCTTAGCCTCTTGGAAATCAGGTAGCACATATTCTAAGCTAGATTCACCCCTCTCCCCCACCCACCCACGTCCCACCCCAGGCAAGGCTGACTTCTTTGAACCAGAAAAGCTAATCAAGTGTGTGTGTTGTGCATTTTGCAAACCCACTAAGCCAGAACCCCAAAGTGACAAGTAGCTTATGAGAATTCCTAGTAAAATTCTCTTAACTTTAAGTTCGGTAAATTTTCTTTCTCTCTTCTCCTCTTTTTTTATTTGTTGCTGTGACCTCTTCAAGCTGTGTTATACCCTCTTTTCTCCCCACAGTGATATTGGTATATGTATCAACAATACATATATCTACACATATAGAAAGAAGCAGTTCTCACAACGTTGCTAGTTTTTTGCTTCTTTTTTTTTCCTCACCCTGCCCTTCTCCACCTCCTCCTTGAACTTCCAACGCTTTTTCTCATGTTTGCTGCAGAGTGATTTGGGGGCTGACCTAGAACAGTTTGCATGATCTCCTCTCTCGTGATTTGGTTGCACTTTAGAACATTTTTGTGCCGTTATATTTGCATTATGTATTTATAATTTAAATGATATTTAGGTTTTTGGCTGAGTACTGGAATAAACAGTGAGCATATCTGGTATATGTCATTATTTATTGTTAAATTACATTTTTAAGCTCCATGTGCATATAAAAGTTATGAAACATATCATGGTAATGACAGATGCAAGTTATTTTATTTGCTTATTTTTATAATTAAAGATGCCATAGCATAATTTGAAGCCTTTGGTGAATTCCTTCTACGATAATAATAATAATAATAAAGTGTTAACATTTTATTCATTCTCCCCCACGTCTTTCATTGTTATTCTTGAAAACTTCTTGGACCAGCAAGATGGCTCAGTGAGTAAAGGTGTTTGCCTCCCAAACTTGTTGACCTAAATTCAATCCCCGGGGCCCACATAAAGGTAGAAAGAAAGAACAGACTCTACAAGGTTGTCCTCCAACCTCTATGTAGGCACTATGGCACATACATGTCTGTACACAAACACACACACACACACACACACACACACACACACACACGCATATATATACATGCAAACATAATAATAATATTTCTTTTTAAATTTTCTTTTTTATTGGATTCTTTAATTTACATTTCAAATGTTATCCCCTTTTCCGGTTCCCGTCCATAAACCTCCCCTCTCATCCCCCCACCCCTGCTTCTATGGTGATGCTCCCCCAACCCACCCACTCCTTCCAACCTCCCTTCCCTGGCATTCCCCTACATTGGAGCATCGAGCCTTGGCAAGGGCTTCTCTTCCTATTGATGCCCAACAAGGCCATCCTTTGCTACAAATGCAGCTGGAGCTATGGGTCTGTCCATGTGTACTCTTTGGGTAGTGGGTTAGTCCCTGGGAGTTCTAGTTGGTTGGTATTATTGTTCTTATGGGGTTGCAAACCCCTTCAGCAACTTCAATCCTTTCTCTAACTCCTCCATTGGGGACCCCGTTCTCAGTTCAATGGTTGGCTGCGAGCATCCACCTCGCCTTGTCATGCTCTGGCAGAGTCTCTCAGGAAATAGCTATATCAGGCTCCTATCAGCATGTACTTTTTGGCATCAGCAATATTATCTGGGTTTGGTGGCTGTATGTAAATGAGCTGGATTCCCAAATGGGGTAGTCTCTGGATGGCCTTTCCTTCAGTCTCTGCTCTAAACTTTGTCTCTGTATTTCTTCCTATGAATATTTTTGTTCCCCCTTCTAAGAAGGACTGAAGCATTTTTGAATGACTGGTCGTCCTTCTTCTTGAGCTCCATGTGGTCTGTCTTTTTAAAATTTTCTTAACTGAGAATTTATAAATACAATATCATTTTCTTTAAAGTCACAAATTATGAGTCAATATGACTATGAATACAGTTTAAGTCAGGATTTGCCAAACACCTATAAAAATCATCTGGTGGCTCCCCTTGCCATTGTGATAAAATTTAAACCTAGGGGCTAGGGAGATGGCTCAGGAGATGGCTTGCTACACGAACATGAGAACCTGAGTTTAGATCCCTGACACTCATGTAAAATGGCTGGGCATGGTGGTGTGTATTGTAATTTAACGCTGGTGATGTAGAGGTAAGAGAATCCTTGGCACTCACTGGCCAGCCAGCATGGTGCCCAAGCAGGGTGCTCCAAGTTCACTGAGGGGCCATGTCTCAAAAACCAGAGTAGAAACAGATCAAGGAAACACCAACATCAACCTCTGCTGCACACAGGGGCATGAACACATCAATATGAAACAAACACACACACACACACACAAAATTAAGCCCAATCTCCTTTTGAGAGTTTCAAGAGGAAGAGGAGGCTGGGGGTCTATAAACTACTAGGCAGTCCATGTTTGTCAGCCAGAATCCTCAGCATGGCAGTGAGGCAGGCACAGTAGGAGACTTATGCTCCATTCCAAGTGAACATGCTAGTCACACTTTCTCTCTGCAGAGACTGGAGGCACCTGGCTGGCAGGCATATCCCCAACATAAAAAGAGTATCCTAACTATTATAAATCAAAATGTTTGAATGCAGCATACAAAGAGGTGCAGGCAGTTAAATAAGGTCAAAGGAAACTGGGGAGGCAGACAGTTGTGTTTCCAGGGAATCAGACATCTAAATAGAAGTACTGGTTCTGTCACCTCCAAACTATGTGATATCAGATCATTAAGTCTCAAAAAGCATCCATTTCTTCTTCCATGTGATGATGATCCCACAGAGCTGCCATAGAGCATTAAATGAATGAGCTACTTATATTAGTCACACACACAGTGAACTCAATGAGAATCCATTATGGCCACCATGAATAGAGGAAAGTAGTTAGCTTGCCCCATCTCAGAAACTTAAAGAAGGTTCACAACAGCATGGCAGGTATCTGAGATCTTGTCAGTGGATTATGAGTTCAGTTCTGGAGAAAGGAGGCCTCTGCTGATGGGATTTTTCTTCAATAGGGCTCTTGGTTCATTTTTAATAAATAAATTCTCCTTATAGTTTAAAAGTCAAAGTCATTGATGAGTGGCTATTAGCCCAAATGCTTGAATTACCCTAGATGCACAGAACACATGAAACTCAAGAAGGATGACCAAAATGTGAATGCTTCATTCCACTACCACCAATTAACCAAAAATTTTGCTCCAGTAAGATATGACTGGCATCACATGAGTTAGAGAACACCAGAAGAACATAGCCCTAATGTAACTCAACTAATCAGGGCTCATATGGGCTCACAGAAACTGAAGTAGCAAGGACAGAGCCTGCAAGGGTCTGCTCCAAGTCCTCTGCATCTGTGTTATAGTCACTGGTTTGGTGGGTTTGGGGTAAGGATGGGGCGGGGTGAGAGAGAGAAAGAGAGAGAGAGAGAGAGAGAGAGAGAGAGAGAGAGAGAGAGAGAGAGAGAGAGAGAGAGATGCTTTGCCTGCTCTTAGGACTCTTTCCCTCCTATTATGTTGTCTTGTCCAGCCTTATCAGGAGAGTTTTTAAAGCCTTATTATATTGTACCTTGTTTGTCATATTGTCATACTTGGTTTTTGTCTCTTAGAAGCCTCCTCTTTTTTGAAGGCAAACAGAGGGGAAGTGGATTTAGGAGAGGAGAAGTAGGGGACAACTAGGAGTGGAGGGAGGGCAAACTGTGGTCAGAATGTGTTGTATGGAAGAAAAATCTACTTCAATTTTTAAAAACAGGTATAACTGCCTTAGCAATGTGATACAATGTGCTGGGGCATGGTGGGTACATTGCTCTGGTGGATAGAAAAATGAATTCTAGATAACAGTTCTCTAAAAGTAATTGCAAGTACTCAATCCTGCCAGCTTGTGGCAATAATCCATATCTTTGTACTTTTCAGGTACCACCAATTAGAAAGTTCAGCTGTTATTATTAATACTTTCTTCTGATGGTCTGAGCAATAAAGGACTCCTTAAAAAAGAACATGCCTCAGCACTGCTAAATCTACACTTGGAGTTATACTAGGGAGTGTAGACATAGAATGTTACCATTTATGTGTCATGCAAATCTTGTTTCCTTGGAGCCCTGGTTATTTTATAATGCAATCACAAATATAACACTGGGAAATTCATGACTTCTGTTCAAGCTCTGCTATGAATTGTGCTCTTCCTGCTCTTAGACTTTTTCCCCCCAAGAAAGAACTAGAAGTCCAGGTGAGATGTCATCTAGCCCCAACCCATTATTCTACTTCAAGTCTGAGGCATAATGCCCATTGCTGTAATTTTGCAAATAGCTAATTGAAACCCAATTGCCTAGCCTAATCTCTGTGCATTGATAAGCACTATGCTCAGTGGTCAACATGTGTAATAACTGAGCACTCATTATTTCTGATCCTTGTCTATCAATTAAATATATTTCTGCTTCCCCTCTGTTCCTAAGGGGTTTGTGGCTTCCAGTGAGGATAGAATATGATTCTCAACTCTTAACACAATTAAATCTCACCACAGGTGTCCCCTGCTGCAGGGAAACCAGAAACAACTATGTCCCACAGGACACTGTCATTGTTTCCAACATGAGGTCAATATCCTGGAACCAGTTCCAAGAATGGCTTGGGATTTCTTAGAAACACAAGAACTCCAAGCTACAACTCTCTCTCTCTCCCACCATGCTCCCTATCTACTTCCCACCTCTATCCAACCAGAGGAGACAAGGATGGTGTTCTAGGAACCTTGCAGACCACTAATCCCTCCATGTCTAATACCCTGTACATCCAAAGTCACAATATGAAATGACAGCCTTCCCATTCATCCAAGCCCTGTCATCTGCACTTCACCCATTTTGTTTTAGTCTTCACAGAGGCAACCCTTGTCATCCTTCTTCCAGAATCTTCCAGAATCTGTCCATTCCAGGGTAAACAAATTCTACTACAATTGTCTCTGTGTTCATAGAGAAATGGTTTCGGTAGAACAGTATAGTGTTTGTCCATGATCTATGCCAGCCCTCTCATAAGTGTTAGATCATCTCTAGAACAATTACAATACCTAAAATGCAACATAAATTGCATATGTGAACAGTTGTTACATAGTAATAGCTAGGAAGTAAAGACCAGAAAAAAGACATGTCTAGTGTTCACAACAGACACCATTATTCTTATAGGAATAGTTTTGATTTGTAGTTAGTTGAGTCTGTGGTTGTGGAAAACATGAATACAGAGAGGCAGCTGCACAACTTCAGTCTCTGTTTTTATCTTCTCCCCTTCTCCCCATTCTCTACTCTACATGAAACCTATCACCTCAAAGAAAAATGCTTCCCAAAAAAACTCCCAAATGACACCTTATTTTCCCCAATGTCAAAGCTTTCAAGTCTGTTCTATGAGCCTCTGTTTCCCAATATCGCTCCACATTAAGGTTCCGCTACTACCTTATGACAATTCAAATGGGCAGCGCATAGGCCACCTTTCCTATGCCCTGCTTTGTTCAGTCACCGTGATTTAGGGATAGTTACCATGGAATAGCATTGATTGCCTCTGACGTTTTGATGATGAGACTATCAAACTCGTGATTCCTAAGTTGCATCCTGAGTTGGAAAGGTCCCTGTTCCTGGGAATGACTTCTCTAAGTACTCAAACTGGCAATGCTTTTTTGGTTCTGACTATTCATATCCTGCATCCTCACCCTAGAGTCAGCAGAGGCACATGAGTGTGAGTGTCCTGGCTATTCACTCTGAGGCTTATGTCATACCACTTGACTGTTCCTCTTCTGTGAAAGTGATAATTCTGATTCTTTAAATGCAGTATGTCTCTTCAGTGAAGTTCCTTTACAGAACTCCCTCCCAGTCCTTTGCACTGCACCAGTACCTTGAACCCGCTACAGTCTCATGACTTTACTCTTTTTTTTTTTTTTTTTTTTTTTATTAACTTGAATATTTCTTATATACATTTCGAGTGTTATTCCCTTTCCCGGTTTCCGGGCAAACATCCCCCTCCCCCCTCCCCTTCCTTATGGGTGTTCCCCTCCCCACCCTCCCCCTATTGCCGCCCTCCCCCCAACTGTCTAGTTCACTGGGGGTTCAGTCTTAGCAGGACCCAGGGCTTCCCCTTCCACTGGTGCTCTTACTAGGATATTCATTGCTACCTATGAGGTCAGAGTCCAGGGTCAGTCCATGTATAGTCTTTAGGTAGTGGCTTACTCCCTGGAAGCTCTGGTTGGTTGGCATTGTTGTACATAAGGGGTCTCGAGCCCCTTCAAGCTCTTCCAGTTCTTTCTCTGATTCCTTCAACGGGGGTCCTATTCTCAGTTCAGTGGTTTGCTGCTGACATTCGCCTCTGTATTTGCTGTATTCTGGCTGTGTCTCTCAGGAGCGATCTACACTTCTGCACTTCTTTGCTTCATCCATCTTATCTAATTGGGTGGCTGTATATATATGGGCCACATGTGGGGCAGGCTCTGAATGGGTGTCCCTTCAGTCTCTGTTTTAATCTTTGCCTCTCTCTTCCCTGCCAAGGGTATTCTTGTTCCCCTTTTAAAGAAGGAGTGAAGCATTCACATTTTGATCATCCGTCTTGAGTTTCATTTGTTCTAGGCATCTAGGGTAATTCAGGCATTTGGGCTAATAGCCACTTACCAATGAGGGCATACCATGTATGTCTTTCTGTGATTGGGTTAGCTCACTCAGGATGATATTTTCCAGTTCCAACCATTTGCCTACGAATTTCGTAAAGTCGTTGTTTTTTATAGCTGAGTAATATTCCATTGTGTAGATGTACCACATTTTCTGTATCCATTCCACTGTTGAAGGACAGCTGGGTTCTTTCCAGCTTCTGGCTATTATAAATAAGGCTGCGATGGACATAGTGGAGCACGTGTCTTTTTTATATGTTGGGGCATCTTTTTGGGTATATGCCCAAGAGAGGTATAGCTGGATCCTCAGGCAGTTCAATGTCCAATTTTCTGAGGAACCTCCAGACTGATTTCCAGAATGGTTGTACCAGTCTGCAATCCCACCAACAATGGAGGAGTGTTCCTCTTTCTCCACATCCTCGCCAGCATTTGCTGTCACCTGAGTTTTTGATCTTAGCCATTCTCACTGGTGTGAGGTGAAATCTCAGGGTTGTTTTGATTTGCATTTCCCTGATGACTAAAGATGTTGAACATTTCTTTAGGTGTTTCTCAGCCATTCGGCATTCCTCAGCTGTGAATTCTTTGTTTAGCTCTGAACCCCATTTTTTAATAGGGTTATTTGTCTCCCTGTGGTCTAACTTTTGAGTTCTTTGTATATTTTGGATATAAGGCCTCTATCTGTTGTAGGATTGGTAAAGATCTTTTCCCAATCTGTTGGTTGCCGTTTTGTCCCAACCACAGTGTCCTTTGCCTTTACAGAAGCTTTGCAGTTTTATGAGATCCCATTTGTCGATTCTTGATCTTAGAGCATAAGCCATTGGTGTTTTGTTCAGGAAATTTTTTCCAGTGCCCATGTGTTCCAGATGCTTCCCTAGTTTTTCTTCTATTAGTTTGAGTGTGTCTGGTTTGATGTGGAGGTCCTTGATCCACTTGGACTTAAGCTTTGTACAGGGTGATAAGCATGGATCGATCTGCATTCTTCTACATGTTGACCTCCAGTTGAACCAGCACCATTTGCTGAAAATGCTATCTTTTTCCATTGGATGGATTTGGCTCCTTTGTCAAAAATCAAGTGACCATAGGTGTGGGGTTCATTTCTGGGTCTTCAATTCTGTTCCATTGGTCTATCTGTCTGTCTCTGTACCAAGACCATGCAGTTTTTATCACTATTGCTCTGTAATACTGCTTGAGTTGAGGGATAGTGATTCCCCTGAAGTCCTTTTTTTATTGTTGAGGATAGTTTTAGCTATCCTGGGTTTTTGTTATTCCAGATGAATTTGCAAATTGTTCTGTCTAACTCTTTGAAGAATTGGATTGGTATTTTGATGGGGATTGCATTGAATCTGTAGATCGCTTTTGGTAAAATGGCCATTTTTACTATATTAATCCTGCCAATCCATGAGCATGGGAGATCTTTCCACCTTCTGAGGTCTTCTTCAATTTCTTTCTTCAGTGTCTTGAAGTTCTTATTGTACAGATCTTTTACTTGCTTGGTTAAAGTCACACCGAGGTACTTTATATTATTTGGGTCTATTATGAAGGGTGTCGCTTCCTAATTTCTTTCTCGCTTGTTTCTCTTTTGTGTAGAGGAAGGCTACTGATTTATTTGAGTTAATTTTATACCCAGCCACTTTGCTGAAGTTGTTTATCAGCTTTAGTAGTTCTCTGGTGGAACTTTTGGGATCACTTAAATATACTATCATATCATCTGCAAATAGTGATATTTTGACTTCTTCTTTTCCGATCTGTATCCCTTGACCTCCTTTTGTTGTCTGATTGTTCTGGCTAGAACTTCAAGAACTATATTGACTAAGTAGGGAGAGAGTGGGCAGCCTTGTCTAGTCCCTGATTTTAGTGGGATTGCTTCAAGTTTCTCTCCATTTAGTTTAATGTTAGCCACTGGTTTGCTGTATATGGCTTTTACTATGTTTAGGTATGGGCCTTGAATTCCTATTCTTTCCAGGACTTTTATCATGAAGGGGTGTTGAATTTTGTCAAATGCTTTCTCAGCATCTAATGAAATGATCATGTGGTTTTGTTCTTTTTTTCAGTTTGTTTATATAATGGATCACGTTGATGGTTTTCCAGATATTAAACCATCCCTGCATGCCTGGGATGAAGCCTACTTGATCATGGTGGATGATTGTTTTGATGTGCTCTTGGATTCGGTTTGCCAGAATTTTGTTGAGTATTTTTGGGTCGATGTTCATAAGGGAAATTGGTCTGAAGTTCTCTTTCTTTGTTGGGTCTTTGTGTGGTTTAGGTATAAGATTAATTGTGGCTTCATAGAAGGAATTCGGTAGTGCTCCATCTGTTTCAATTTTGTGGAATAGTTTGGATAATATTGGTATGAGGTCTTCTATGAAGGTCTGATAGAATTCTGCACTAAACCCGTCTGGACCTGGGCTCTTTTTGGTTGGGAGACCTTTAATGACTGCTTCTATTTCCTTAGGAGTTATGGGGTTGTTTAACTGGTTTATCTGTTCCTGATTTAACTTCGGTACCTGGTATCTGTCTAGGAAATTATCCATTTCCTGCAGATTTTCAAGTTTTGTTGAATATAGGCTTTTATAGTAAGATCTGATGATTTTTTGAATTTCCTCTGAATCTGTAGTTATGTCTCCCTTTTCATTTCTGATTTTGTTAATTTGGACACACTCTCTGTGTCCTCTCGTTAGTCTGGCTAGGGGTTTATCTATCTTGTTGATTTTCTCAAAGAACCAACTTTTGGTTCTGTTGATTCTTTCTATGGTCCTTTTTGTTTCTACTTGGTTGATTTCAGCTCTGAGTTTGATTATTTCCTGCCTCCTACTCCTCCTGGGTGTATTTGCTTCTTTTTGTTCTAGAGCTTTTAGGTGTGCTGTCAAGCTGCTGACATATGCTCTTTCCTGTTTCTTTCTGCAGGCACTCAGCGCTATGAGTTTTCCTCTTAGCACAGCTTTCATTGTGTCCCATAAGTTTGGGTATGTTGTACCTTCATTTTCATTAAATTCTAAAAGTTTTTAATTTCTTTTTTATTTCTTCCTTGACCAGGTTATCATTGAGTAGAGCATTGTTCAGTTTCCACGTATATGTGGGCATTCTTCCCTTATTGTTATTGAAGACCAGCTTTAGGCCGTGGTGGTCCGATAGCACGCATGGGATTATTTCTATCTTTCTGTATCTGTTGAGGCCTGTTTTTTGACCAATTATATGGTCAGTTTTGGAGAAAGTACCATGAGGAGCTGAGAAGAAGGTATATCCTTTTGCTTTAGGGTAGAACGTTCTATAAATATCTGTTAAGTCCATTTGGCTCATGACTTCTCTTAGTCTGTCTACGTCTCTGTTTAATTTCTGTTTCCATGATCTGTCCATTGATGAGAGTGGGGTGTTGAAATCTCCTACTATTATTGTGTGAGGTGCAATATGTGTTTTGAGCTTTAGTAAGGTTTCTTTTATGTATGTAGGTGCCCTTGTATTTGGGGCATAGATATTTAGGATTGAGAGTTCATCTTGGTGGATTTTTCCTTTGATGAATATAAAGTGTCCTTCCTTATCTTTTTTGATGACTTTTAGTTGAAAATTGATATTATTTGATATTAGAATGGCTACTCCAGCTTGCTTCTTCCGACCATTTGCTTGGAAAGTTGTTTCCCAGCCTTTCACTCTTAGGTAGTGTCTATGACTTTACTCTTATCATCATTGCTTTGCTGTCTTGAGCCCATGTCTCATCAGTTCAACCATGCCATTGCACTGCTCTCAAGCAGCCTACCTCATTAATCTTTTGTCACATTCAACTAGAAAAAAATTCCAACCAAGGTGCCTGCCTTCCGGGCTAGAGAGAAGTGTTGCTTAAAATTTGTTAATTTCAAACTCAACAGAAACCAGAGTATTACCCTGCAAAATTTCTCAGCCAACCCTGTTCATCTCCACTTCCTACTATCCAAGGCATCCCTTCTTTGAATGGCTCTCCATTCCAGACAATCTTCTCACCTAACTACCAAATGTTTAAGTTCCAACTGAAAACTTTGCCTTCTGAAGCACAGACAAAACAAAAACAATCACCTACATGGACAGATCCCCAGTTTCTTATCATCATCCTTTACCATGCTGTTCCTTGTTGTTCCCTTGACAGATTCTCCCTTGGAGAATCTCACACCCTAGAAGACTAGCAAATACATCTGAAATTTAGACACTGGCCCTGTCTTCAATCATTTAAGACCACTAATCTTTGCATGTTCAGCAGCAGCATAGACCTATGTCATCCACACAGCCTACATCAATAATCACACTCACAGTCACTCACAGAGCCTACATCAGTACCCACACTCACAGTGATCCCTATTAGTACCCACACTCAGTCATCCTCAAAGCATGCATCAGTGACCAACTACCTATGATTAGCGGTTCACAGAATGTACCAACACACATACTCAAATATGACACACACACAAAGTAGATATGTTTTCATTTTCTTCATTTTTTTCTTCCCTACCCACCATTAAGAATCTGACCCTTACCTAAACTAAAATACCTATCAGCTAAGTTTAAAAAAAAATGGGATGGCTAAATCCAAAAGAGGTTGTGTATCTCTCAGATTGATTGATCTATGTCACTTGGCACCAATATAAATGTTTTCCTCTTATTTCCTTGACATCTTCTATCTCTACATGTTCCATCTCAACCTTTACCTCTCTTATCTATTTCTTAGATACTGGATTCCTCAGCTTTCAGTCCTGGCTTCTCTTTTCTTTTCATTTTCTATGATTCTTTGATAGTATTGCCTATTTCTACATTACAACTACCATTTATAAGCTAATGACTTTGAATATCTATATTTTCCTCCTGAGTTTATTGGACTTCAGACCGACTTACTGAACTCAATGAAGGCTGGGCATTCTGATATGTTTGGCAGCTGCCACAAGCTTGCATGTCAAGGGTGAACTCTCCAGATCTCTCTCACTTCAGACTCATCCTTCTTCTATATCAGCAAACTTCATCTCTGTATACCATCTCTGACTCCTCCCTCTTCCTCCTCTCAGCAAATAATATCCATTGGGGTTTTTTTTTTCCCATTTGGATCTGTCATTTTGCTCACATTCACATTGACACTGTCATGATTTAGATCTCACCCTTGAGAGCCACAAAAATTCTCTCAGCTTTCCAGGAATTGCATGCTCCCAACACCAAATCCATTTCCCACCTTAATGCCACT
The DNA here is from genome assembly GCF_011064425.1 of Rattus rattus. Classification (NCBI taxonomy): domain Eukaryota; kingdom Metazoa; phylum Chordata; class Mammalia; order Rodentia; family Muridae; genus Rattus; species Rattus rattus. The sequence continues at coordinate 55,085,225 of NC_046165.1, read as the reverse complement.
AGGTTCTTTCCAGAGAGCCAATCTGATTTGGTCACTCTTCTACTCAAAAACCAGCCACAGTACTAAAGTACCAGAAGAAAGATATACACAAACCCTGTTGTTTAGGTATCTGACATCTTGGTCACTCACAAAGTGAAACACCATTCTGAATTTGGCTTTGAGAGGGCTTCTTTCAATATTTTTTTCAAGGCACTGTCGTTTTGTAATAAGACAAGGGTGAAATGTTAAAGAATCACAGTCAAAAAAAGCAGGCCTTCAGGGGTTGGAAAGATGGATCAACACTTGCTGCTCTTAGAGAAGACTAGAGTTTAGTTCCCAACCCTGGCATGGCAGATGATGACCATCTATAACTCAAGGCCCAGGACAACTGACACTCTCTTCCAGCTTTGTAGGGGTGGTGCTGATGCTAAGGTTCTGTTCCCCAATTGGTGCTCGATTCATCAATAAAGATGCTAGTATCCAATTACTGGGAAAAGTAAATGGGACCTCTGGGTCCCTGCAGGCAAGCTAACAAATGCAGGAGAGAGGAAAAAGGAGTTTTCACTATGCTTCAGAGGGAGAAAAGGTAACCAGCCATGTGAGATCTCAAGTGGAGCAATCATAGGCTGCTTCTCCAGGACAGAGGGTGGGAAGTTGAGCTGGGACTGAAGGTGAGCAACTAAACTTGAGTACAGATTTAGGGTGCTGAGCTGGGAGTACTGGGAAGGGCATGCTAGCCACAGTAGATTGGAGGTGTCCCGCAGTTGAGCCAAAAGAGTCAAGTTAAAATTGAACAAAGTGTGTGTGTGTGTGTGTGTGTGTGTGTGTGTGTGTGTGTGTGTGTGTGTGTGTGTGTGTTTCATACATGATCAAAGGGAATATGGGTTGGGACTGATAGCATGGTCTGCCTGGAGCTTAGCAGGATAGCAAAAGCTACATATAACACAGATTCCACAGATATACATGCAAGTAAAACATGCATACACACAAAATTAAATAAAACAAACTTTATAAATCTATTTAATAAATCTTCAACAAATCACTTTTTGCTGTAAAACTACTCCAGTTTGATGTTTAAGAGTCAGAAACACTCTCTTTTACCGAGACCCGTCAACATGGGCCACGTTCACATCAAGACCGTGAAGAAGGCAGCCCGGGTCATCATCGAGAAGTACTACACGAGCCTGGGTAATGACTTCCACACCAACAAGCGTGTGTGCGAGGAGATTGCCATCATCCCCAGCAGAAACCTTCGGAACAAGATAGCCGGCTATGTCACGCATCTGATGAAGCAGATTCAGAGAGGTCCTGTGAGAAGCATCTCCATCAAGTTGCAGGAAGAAGAGAGGGAGAGGAGAGCTAATTATGTTCCTGAGGTCTCAGCCCTAGATCAGGAGATCATTGAGGTAGATCCTGACACCAAGGAAATGCTGAAGCTTCTGGACTTTGGCAGTCTCTCCAACTCCAGGTCACTCAGCCTACGGTTGGGATGAATTTCAAAACACCACGTGGAGCTGTTTAATCTGTTATGCCATATTTTCAATAAACCTGAAAACAAAAACAACAAAAAAAAAGAGTCAGAAACACTGATGTAATGCTCTTCCCACAGATGTATATCAAACCCCTCAAAAGTCCTATGTTTCATTGCTAGAGCACCCTCCCTCACTCCCTCCCTCCCTCTTGTTCCCCTGCACCCCAAGTCTTGTGGATGGGTGTGGGTGTGCATATACAAGATTCCTTTAACATTTAAAAGATACTTGTATAGTCCAAGAAAACTGTTAAATCAGACAAGGCCAAGGTGATTGAGTGATGTAAGCAACACGCCACAGCAAAACACAGCTCTTGCTGAATGCCAGGCTGAGTTTAATGAGCAATCTCAACCCTACAAAAATGTTAAGATATATTCATTACTCAGCATTTCTTCAGGTTTTAATCCACAGATCATGACTCCCACCAGGCTACTAGCCTGCTCATCTTGTAACATGATGAAACCAGTGGTCTCCCAAGTAGGCAAACCCATTCTTACATTCTCGGCCCTGCTCTTCTTCTTCTTCTACTTCTTCTTCTTCTTCTTCTTCTTCTTCTTCTTCTTCTTCTTCTTCTTCTTCTTCTTCTTCTTCTTCTCTCTTCTCTTCTCTCTCCCCTTCCCCCCCTCCCCCTCCCCTCTCCCTCTCCCTCTCTCTCTCTCTCCCCTCTCCCTCCTCTCCCTCTCCCTAGGCCCCATGACCAAAGTGACCATCTTCTGCCTGTCAATTTCTGCCTGTTCTCAAAAGCCTAGAGAAATAACAACTGATGAAAGTCATTTCTGAGCCCCTTTCTTCGGACTAATGAGCTGCTGTCATGCCCCAATGAACTGAAGTCACTGGCTACAAGAGAAAGTTCACAGAATCCAGGAGGGGGCTGGGGTTAGTGACAGGCCAGCAGGAACACAAACAGAAAGAGCTATCAGTACTAAATCCAGGACATCTGGTTTCAGAGGGTATCTGAAACCAGTGAGAAGAGGGATGAGGAGGTAACTGAAAACTTAGCCTGTGTCCTAAATGCTGGGGTGTGAAGTCGTAATACCCAAGGACTTCCCCCACATTTCCCTGCCCCCTCCACGTTTCAGGAATGTTCTATCCCTAACCCTAAGAGTAAGCCCTGAGCTCAGAGCCCTGCTCCAAGACTCCGCCCATCTGCTCTGCACCTTGCCTTTCCTGCTGGAGCCTGCTCTGCCAGCACACACCCACTCATGGCCTGGGGCTTTTGAGCAGAAGAGCTAATGTGCACCATCCTCCTCCCTAACCTCTCTTGAACTCCATGACCCTTTTCAGCAAACCCTGGTGGACACAAAAGGTCAATTCTTTTCACCCTTAGGGTTGGGCTTGGGGGTACACCATCCCCCTAGCATTCTATCCCTTCCCTCTTCTCCTGGAAGAACAATGCATTATGTAACATTAACTGGGTTTTCTGAAGCTTGTCTGAACAACAGCTTGGGTACACTCAGATAGTGGAAGTGATCTCCTAGTAAAATAAATTCATGGGGCCACTTAACAGAGTAGCTGCAGGGGCCTGGCAGGGAGCCTGCACCTCCTGCTGCCAGGAGCTAGTTTCTCTTTAATCTCCTTTCTGTACCACTTTCTTTTCATTTCGGGTTACTGCTCCCAGGGTTTCTGAAACAGGTGACTCTAGCCATGCTAATAAAGCAAGGTGTGATAGCATCTCCTGTGACTTCAGATGTCAAGCTGAAGAGAAGAGGGGAAAACACTTTTAAATGACCACATCCTCTTAGTAACATTCCAGGGGAGAGACTGCTTATCTTGATTTTAATTTCTCAGACTCCTTTCATCTCTGCCTCTAAAAACATAGCTCAGAGAAAGATCGCCCATGAAGAACTTATCAAAAGACACTGTTAGCATTTAGTGGTTCTCAACCCCGAGCACAGGAGCTTAACGGGAAGAATTTCAGGGTGGGGGAAGGGTGACAATAGAACCTAATGGGAGTACACGCTAGGCTTTGCTAGTGCAACCACAGGTTATGAACACAGGCTTGAACAAATTCAAATTTTTAAAGCAACGTGGGTAAAGCAGGCCCTCAAGTTCACTTCCAGGTTCCCTCTGAAACAGGCTAATCATGTGAAATACATGTGTGAGACACAGACAAGGGAAGAGTGATCAGTCTATCTTTGAGATTCCATTGTTTCACTCTCTTAAAGCTTTGGTTAAATGTCTTTTCTCCATCATGATGATACTTAGCTTTACATAAAAGTCAGAGATCCAGAGCCTTCAGTGTTGGTTGGGGTTACACAGGGTGTATGATTCAGGAATGATATCTGTCAGTACTGGTAGTTCCTACCCATCACTCCAGCATCTTCCCTAAACAAGCTTCTCAACCATGATCCCTGATGGTTTTAATGACTCTGGAGTCTAGGACCAATTTTAAGCAAGGTATTTCCAGAAGCCTGCATGGACATAGGCAGACGAGTAAAAGCTGGCCTCCGAACAGTCCATACTAGGCAAAAAAATTCAAAGTCCCAGTCATTCAGAGCCAGATCCACATGCTGATCCAAGGCCAGTAGAGTTTTCAGTCACTAACGGGAAAAGAAAAATGTCTGATGAATCTTCTAGACCAAATGTCAAATGTTCAAATGCCTGAGTCTGAGGCTAAAAGTTAGACCAGGTCCAATGATGTCATCTTGTTAGCAGAGGTTCTAGCCTACTGATGGAAACTCCCCACTACCTGTCAGATCCAGAGACAATGCAACTGACCCCTGAACAAAAAATGAAATGTGGTCAGTGGTGAGGGGAACGTGATACAGGTAGCAGGCACTTTCAAGGAAGCATCTTGAGATAAGGGAAGATTCCATGGGTTTTGAGCTGAGAAATATTCAGACAGATCATTTTGATTAACTAGAACAAATGGCCGAAGAGGAACTAGGGCTTCTTGCTAAGTTAGGGGTCATGGTGAATTCAGGTGTTGCTCAACAGAGTTGTTCTCAGCAATGTCTCCCTTGTATACACAAAGCCATGGAGTATGGAATCCATCATCGTGGGGGAGGTCCATTTGACATTCCCATACCAATCTTGCACATGTGTGAAGATAACTCACACCTCAGTGTGCAAGCTCTGAAATCCAGATGCTCAGCCCCTGCCCTAGGGGACTTGCTCATCTGTACAATGAAACATTCTTGTTGCTTTGAGAAATTGGCCAATCAAGAAATTAGAACAGAAATGAGGGCCTTTTCCTCTCTTTATCTCTGTCTCCTGTCTACTTATATAAGTCAGCACTGCCAACAGCAAGAAATGTTGTAAAATCAGTATATTGACTGAACATCTGTCAGAGCTCCTGTGCAGCTGCTTTCAGCTGTGCTAAAAGCCCCAAGAACACTGAGAAGTAAATTGTGTCATACTTGTTTTACAGATCAGAAAATCAGGGTTCAGAGAAGTTAAGCTTACATCTTGTAAATGCCATTCATGCTTTAAGTCCATTTCTGTTCAATTTGAAATCATTTTTCTTATGAGACTATATTATAGGCCTTGTTCCTGGCTCTGTAGCCTCTGCTCCATCTCTCTCCACTTTCATCATTACCCAGTTCTGTTCCTACCTCCAAGAGGAAGCGTCCTATGAAGCATCCACTTCTGTTTTGTCTTTTGACAAGGAAGGAACAAAAGTTGGCACCAAGACCTATTGTTCAGGTCAAAGTCAGAGATGACTCTTGGTCAGGGTACCAGAAACAGAGACAGGAATAGGAACACAGTTAGGTCCAAAGAAAGCTGGAGCCTGACTTAGTTATTTTTCTATTGCTGTGATAAAACACCATCACTGGAGCTGGAGAGATAGCTCAATGGTTTGAAACACTTGCTGCTGTTGCAGAGAACTCCAAGTTCAATTCCCAGCACTTAAATGATGACTTGAGACCATCTGTAACTCCAGTTCCAAAAGATCAAGTGCCTTCATCTGATCCAGTGGTTCTCAACCTTCTTAATGCTGTGACCCTATAATACAGTTCCTCATGTTGTGGTGACTTCCAACCATAAAACTGTTTTTGTTGCTATTTCATAACTGTAAGTTTGCTACTGTTATAAATCATAATGTAAATATCTGTGTTTTCTAATGGTCTTAGGCAACCCTGTGAAAGGGTCATTCAATTCCCAAAAGAAGTCTGCCATACTCTATAGGTTGTGAATTACTGTTCTGACCTTTGAGGGCACCAAGTATGCATGGAAGCAAGATATTCATACATATAAAATGAAACTAAAAAAATTAAAAACACCAATTTATAGAAGGAAAGTATTATTTGGAGTCTCATGGTTCTAGGAGAAATAAAAGTTTATGGCCATCATGGCAGGGAGCATGGCAAAACGCAGGTAAGAATGGCCCTGGAGCAGCAGTTAAGAGTTCACATCTCAAACCATAAGCAGGAAGCAAGAGCTTGGGGGCTTTGGAAACCTCAAAGCTGGCTTCCTATGACATGCTTCCTGCAGGAAGGCCACATCTACTAGTTCTACCCCAACAGCCACCAACTGGGGACTGAATATTCAAATGTCCAAGACTTATAAGGGATAACTCATTCAAACTACCACAAGGCTAGTCCCGAGACTAGCCAGCAAGCAAGAGGAGACAAGACAGTTGTGCACACTTGGTAAAAAATGTGGACTAAAAGAGGCCATAGGTCAATACAGAGTTTTCAGGAAAACAAAATCTGAAGCAGAAGTCCATTGGCCAAGTCCAGAGTCCTTCAAACTTTGTTTGAGAGGCAGAGATTTTTGGCACTGTGGATATTTCTGCCCCCACTCCAGAAGCAAAAAACGGATGGCACCAGTTCAGCAACCAGAGACTGAAAAATCACCACCTATACATAGAAGTTTTAAGGACAATTGCATTGCTGATCCCCAAAACATCCACCACCACCATATCACTGGGATGCCTTCAATCAGGGAATAGAACAGAATGGATGTGTTATTCACTCAATTTCACCTGCATCAGCTCCAGTCATTCTTTCCTTCTCATTAAATAAAAGCTACAAAAGTCTACATGACTTCAGAGACCCTAAGAGCCACAAAACCCAACTGGGGGAGAAATAGTGCACACATGCATGCACCCATGTATGCACACACACATGCATAACATACACACCCATACACATGCATACACACACATGCACACACCCACACATAGCACACACACACCCACACACAGCACACACACATGCATACCCCACACACAGCACAACACGCACGCATATACAGCACAGCACAGCACAGCACAACACAACACAACACAGCACAGCACAGCACAGCACATGGACAGCGGAGAGCAAGCAAGCAGCCAGTTTGCAGGCCAGAGCTGTCAATACTATTCCTGGCTGTCAGACTTTTTCCCTATGATGTTGGATAAGTGCCTAAATCTCCCTGTACTTTCATTCATGAACAGTATGTCTAATCCCTGTCTCATAAGAATGCTATGAGAATTAATGAGCATATGAAAATCCTAAACAAAACTGATGTGAAAGTCCTTCTTATACTCTGGAGATTCAATAAACACCAGGTGATCTCATTTAAAGTACAGTTGTGTGTTTCCATTTCCATGAGTGAACAGTCAGCTTACCAAGCTGTGATTATTTGGGTATTTTTAAACAGTTCTAAACTGGAAACAAGACATCCTACAAGTGTAAACTAAATATATTTAATAAATTACCTATGAAATTAGCAACCAATAGGAAAATAGCATGCAAAAGAGAAACGTTTCAGGGACATTTCCTTCACCACAAAGTTCAATTTGAATCACCATATTATAACGGGAATTTTTCATACTGCAGGGCTCTGTGGTCCTCATATAGATAAAAGTTCCTGTCAACTGGAGCCAACTCTCCACTATCCCTAATATGCTATACAGAAGGCAGGTCATTCTCATCTCCATGAAATCTAGTAGGTTTGAATGGCAATGATGACAGGCCCATCATTCACCAGTCTCCCAAACAGTCTTCCTCTTCAGCTACCAAGTCCCACATCCCCACAAAGTCACTTGGGAAGCCAACATATATTGTAATTCACTGGCATAGGTTGTTATGCTCAATTCTCTGCTGTGTCTAACTTATTGTTAAGGCTGGAGAATGATTACAAATGCCCTTAACTCCAAGTTGTTCTTGCTGCCTGACAGCTGAGCGATCTGTGATTAACACATCAAACTCCAAAGGGAGCAATTAGCTGCAGGCCCCCAGGGTGGGTTGCTGACCCCTAGCTTCCTCCAGCCCATTTGGTGTCCACCTGTTTCCTCTTTCTCAGCCTGGCTGCTCTCAAGACACTCCATCCAGCCCAGAGGTAGGGAAAAACTCCACTCCTTTGCCCAAAGCTGGGTTTTAGTCAGCCTTTCAGGAGGAAGCTGGAAATCTCCATTTGCTGCCTCAGAGCGAAGCCTGAGACCACTGGGGTGTCTCCAAGCCACCTGCAGACTTCATCTCTGGTCACAATCAGGAAGTATGTGGTGTGGGAGGAGAGGGGAGAGCTTATTATTCTCCCTAGAAAAGGTTGAGGGGAGCTTAAAAACAAAAATGCAAGCATCTGTAGAACCACATCCACTATATAACTTTATGATGTTATGTGAGGACCAGACTCACATTTATGAAGAACAGGCAGTTGCATACCTAATGGGAAGATTCTAGAGGCAAGAAGAAACCCTATCCTGCCTGGCTTCTCTACAAACCCAGCCTGCCATCTCTGTTCATTGAGTTGCAGTTCTTACTGCTGTTTGGCTGGAGTAACACGGGCTAAGAGATGGCTGAGCCTGGGGATGAGTTCCTGAGGCTGTAACTACAGTGGGCTTGAGTGAAGATGTCACTATGAAGCAGAACAATCCTACAGTGGAGACCACACCATGGCTATCAGACATTTGCAACAATGTGTGTCCCTGGGTGAAAGTCCCTCCCACAAACCCATAAGGGAAACAGCTCAAATACCCAAGCCTCACTCCCAAGGACGGCCGTTGACTTTCTAGTTTTACCCTTGCCCTTTATTATAGGTCTTTGTTTTTTATTTTGTTTTATTTTGTTGTGTTTTTGTTTTTGTTTTTTTTTCTGGATTTTTCCATTTCAATGTTGACTCAACTTTTATCCTTTCCAACTTTCCTATTTAATATCTTGCCCTTGTTTTCTAACTTGGACTAGATAGCTAGAAGCTGCTCTAAGGACAGGGGAGATATCTCACAAGGGCTTGGCTCTTAGTGCAAGGTTGAATCCCAACTCTGAAAAAAAATTATTAGTAACTCTTCAGTTCTTAAATTCATCTCTACAAAATGAGGCTACTCATACCAGCCAATCACACAAGAAAATTGTGAAAATCAGAAAACAAAGATTTGTCAAGAGCAGGGGCTGTTAGGACCTAGGGAGAGGGCACCCTCAACTCTGCTTCCTCTCAACATAAAGACATCTCTGAGTAGCTGTCCCAGCACAAGTGAGCCTAGACATTCAGACACAGCTTAATGGATATTGTAGAGTACTGTGAAATGTTGCCCAAAGGCTCGTGTGTTTAAACAATTGGTCCCCAGATGGGGGCTACATTGGAAGGTTGTAGACCTTTTAAGAGGCAGAGCCTCAGTGGAAAAAGTAAATCAGTGGGGAAGCAGGTCTTGAGCTTTTATACCCCAAGCCTGCCTCCAGTATACTCTCTAGTGATTGCTGATCTGCTGAGTGTTGATGGCCACCCCAGACTTACACTGCCATCCCCTGCTCCACTATGATTGCCTTGGTTCAGGTATTTTGTGACGGCAACATGAAATATGGCTGGCTCAATGGATGAAACAAGGACAAAAGCCAGCTAAGGGGAGGGGACATGGGGGACAGGGGAGGGCAAATGACCTCAGACCTAAGGGGTACAGACACAGTAACCCAGTAACTGTAGACAAAGCAAGAGACCAGTTCTAGGAAATACTCCTGATGTAGTCCAAGAACGAAGCAAAAGTTTTTGAACCTTATGACAGATTATATTGACAAGACCTAGGATCACCTGGTAAAAGATCCACTGGATATGCATACAAGGGACTGTCTGGACTAGGGTAGCCTCTGGGCCTACCTATCGGGGCTTTCTTAATTGGATTTATCAAGGTAGAGGGTGCCATCCTATGTGTAGGTGACACCATTTCAGAGACTACGTACAAAGGTAACTGATCAGTGTTTATTCACCCTCTCCTCTTCCTGACTGCAGGCCCAGTGTGATCAGCTGCCTCAGGCTCCTGCTGCCTTCATCTCCTAGCACCATGGGCTGTATGAACCAAAGCAAACCTTCCTTCCTGAAGTTGCTTTGTCAGAATATGAACATTGTTACAAGTGACTATTAGCAGGCATCAGTTGTATGCTGTGCTGACATTATAATCATTTGGGGAGCCTAAAAGTTAAAAGCAGAAAGCTGGGCAGAACATACTTGTCTTAGAACATGTCTCTTAGCAAAACAGAATACCACCAACTAATTTATAAAGAATGAAGGTTTATTCCACTCACAATTCTAGAATAACATAAAGAAGCCATACTTAGTCTTCTTGCTGGTAGAAACTTAACAAAGTTCTAGTGAGGTTCAGACCATTGCATAGAAAGACAAAGCAAGCTCAGCAGAAAGAGTTACCATTTGTTGTAAAAGTCACTTTATTGATAACTCAATAATCCATGAAAGGATAACCCTACCAGCCCTTAAAGGTCTCAACAGGGCCTCTCTCTTAATACCTAACAATAGAGATTGGATTTCAATGTGATAGTTGGGGATATCTAAAATATAACAAGATTTCACATAATATGCCAGAAATATAACAGTACATTCGCCCTTCATAGGTAAAACCTCACTTCAGATGGGTTTCCTTTCCCCTTTGAGGCACACAATACTGAAATCATTCAAGCAGTAAACCCTGGAATGGAAACAGGAGACAGGGACCAAGAAATAGGAACATCTCAGAAGATAGCGTAACTCCAGAGATAACTACTGAGTTATCAGTTTTCTGTAGTTTTTTGAAAGACTTCAAGTGTCTTTACCAGACAATAGGTATCTCCTCCATTCCTGGTCCAAGCACAGAGTCTATAAGGGTGAACAAATAAATGCAGGGATAAAATTATTTTTAGACCATTAAGACACTCTGTTACCCCAACACTGCTCCTTATATCTGCCAATCCAGAACATCAGAACCACACTACTCAAACCCAGCCACAGGCATCAACACATGGCAGAGGCATTTGGTATGAAGGGGCTAGAACCTCATTCTATGACAATAAGAACTCTCCTAGTCTTAGGAAATTGGCAAAGGTATGTGTCCCTTCTGGACATTGAGTTCTCATATATAAAATAAGAGATACTAGTTCCTATATCAGAAAACTTAAAGAACATGGACTGATTAGTTTTATGTCAACTTGACACAACCTAGAGTCATCAGAGGGAAGAGAGCCTCAATTAGGAAAATGACTCTGTAAGATCTGGGCAAACCAAATAGGCTATTTTCTTAATTAGTGATTGATTGGAGAGGGTCCAGCTGGTTATAAGTAGTACTATCATTGGGCTGGTGGTCCTGGGTTCTATAAAAAAGTAAGCTGAGCAGCCACAAGGAACAATCCAGTTAGTAGAATCCATCTGTGTCCTCTACACCAGCTCCTGTCTCCTGGTTCATGTCCTGTTTGAGTTCCTGTCCTGAATTTCTTTCATGATGAACTGTGATGTGGAAGCATAAAGCAACCAAATCCTTTCCTACTCACACTGCTTTGGTCATGGTGCTTCTTCACAACAATTGTAACCCTAAGACATAATATAAATCATGCAAAGGGCCTATTCAAATAATAAACTCTCCTTGGTCTGTCTACCCACTTTAGAATCTTTGCATTAGGATAATAAACCCAATTTCCCAAAGGAGGGAGAAGACTACACACCAGTTCAAGGACTAACTTAGGAAGAGACCATCTCCACTAGTTTTCCACTCCTACTCTACCAAATGCCTTTTCCTAGGCAAGATCTACTGGCTTCCTGTGGAAGGGGTGGGATCAGCCAGTATGGTGTCAGGAACCACCTTCAGAGCATGTTCAGTAAGGAAACTTAAATCAGAAGAGCAGGTGACAGACAAAACCAAGGCTCATCCTCCCTTAACTATAGTTTTATGGAGTGTAAATAGGAAAAACCACCAGTCTCAGTGGGGTTTTTTATTGTTAAATTGATTGTGTTGAGGGACATCTAGGAGAAACAAAGCATACTCTAAGTATCTGTGAGGGTGTTTCAAGAGAAGAAAGATGTACACAACAGCAACTGAAGGTGAAAGACCTGCCAGGAGTATAGACCCACAGTCAGTCACTGCCATCGCCCAGGGACTCCATACTCCAGCTTTTCAACTTGGATTCTCAGAGTAAGCTTCCAGGGAGTTTCAGACAAGAACTGAATCATTGGTTCCCTTGTTGTGTGCTTTCCAGCATCTTGGACTGAGCAAAAACCAAGTTCTCTGGCTTCCCAGATGCAGAATGACCCAGCTTTTCCAAATCACATAAAAGAATAAAATAAATCATGGTGTGTGTGTGTGTGTGTGTGTGTGTGTGTGTGTGTGTGTGTGTGTATCCCATATATAAAAAATATGATGGAAGCTATCAACTCCCTTGGAGCACAAACACTAAATTAAGAATCCTCATCTGAATGATTTTTTTTTTTTTTTGGTTCTTTTTTTCGGAGCTGGGGACCAAACCCAGGGCCTTGCACTTCCTAGGTAAGCGCTCTACCACTGAGCTAAATCCCCAGCCCCCTGAATGATTTTTAAAATAAATGTTTAACACTAAAACTATGTATAACACATGTGAATATAATTTTAAAATAAGACAATAACATGGATAAATGACATCCACCTATTATGGACAACTTCTAGACAAGGTCAAATGTCAAAGTACCTTATTATGGGTAACAAATTACACAGAAATCCCAATTCTGTACACTTCCTTTCTATTCATGAAGTGGGGCGGGGGGGTTGAAACCCCATGATAGCACAATGTGGCCAGAATCAGTCAGTGGCTGCTGGGTCCATGGGGAATGTACATTATAGGTATATGCTCCTGTGTGTGGTATTTGTCTATGTTTGCATATATATATACATATATATATATGCATGTGCACTTGTATATTTGTACATGTGAAGACAGAGATTGATTTCAAATGTCCTCTTTAATCACTCTTCCCCTTCCTTCCTGAGACAAGGCCTTTTACTGTGCCTGGAGCACCAACTCAACTAGACTGTTTGTTTGTTCAATAAGCTCCAGGACCCACCTATCCTCACCTATCCTCACCTACATACACACACACACACACACACACACACACACACCACAGTTCTGGGATTCTAGATATGCACCGCCACACCCATCTTTTACATGGGACCTTATACTATATGGAAGGGCTCACCTCCTGTCCCAGTGTTTCTGAGTATATTTTATATGTCTTTGAGGAATACAGTAAGCAGAAGTAGTGAGATGATCAGAAGACATCTAAAGACTTTCAGAGAAGTCAGCATCTTGACATCTGAACAGGATTTTGAGAAAGTTTGAGATGTAAATAGCACAGGCTAAGGTGCCTGTTCTAGGAACATAAACAGGTTCAGAGTGGCCCAGCATGGGAGTGTTTAATGAGCAGCCTGGAAAGCTGCCTGACCATGTAGCTAGCACCATCTGTATTAAAGATGGGGAACATGCAGTAGTCAGGGTAAGAATATTCTAGATTTTTGCCCCAGATGGAGAACCAAAGACCAACCTCACTCTAAATAGGATATAGACTTCCCACTGGATACTTCCACCAATTTCATCACATTAAATCATTCTAAAACTCTGAGAACCTCCCAGAGTGAATGAGAAAGAGCTGTATATTTAGAGAGGGACTCTAGAGAGGGACTCTGTCTAAAGCTCACCACAGAGTCCAGAAGTTGTGCTTCTGTCCTGACTATACCACTCAGTCACTCAGCCTCTCTGAAGCATCAATGTTCTGCTTAACTCCAGGAAAAAAAAGTGCTCCTAAGAAAATCTGTTTTGGGACCTGATTTTCTCCTAAAATATTTAAGAGAATTTTTCAAATGCTTTGAGAATAATGTCATGTGGTTCTACTGAAGGAAACATACAAATGAAAGACTGACTCTTCATTTAGATTCAGGCTGGTTCTCTACCATGAGGCAAAGCCCAGACCCCTTTGAGCTGGCATTCAAGAGTCTCCCAAACTGGTCTCATTAGGAGATCAACTCAAGAATCTTGTTCATAGTATGCAACTGCTCAGCCTATGATCAATGGCGAGCTTCAGTCTGGGTTTTCCCTTCGGGCCGGAGCCAACTCTACCAGCCACTTCATTCCAGCCTCAGCTCAGAAGGGTCGGTGAGAATGCATTCCTACCCGGGACATCTCCACATTTGGCTGGGTGCTGGCTGGGTGCTGAGTTTTTGGCACAATCAACATGAACAGAATAAGGGTGAAATATTACTAGGTGGAGCTGTGTCCTCCGTGTTTTTTCTTATTTCCATCCAAATGGCTCGAGATTGGAAAAGGGAGAGGCAAAAAGAGAAAAACCAGTAAGAAGAGCAAAGGCTGAAAGGGGAAAGAAACAAAGATGAGGAGGGAAACATAAAACCAAAAAAAGATTTGGTTAAAGATTTATTGGTAGCTCACCCAATAAATAGGTGCTAGGGGGTCTAATATTCATGGACCTGCACTGAGGCAACACTGAAGCCAGTTACACAAGTAAGGAACACTTTCAGTTGAACAATGATGCCCAAGACTGGCCTCAACTGTGGCCCAACTGTGTAATGGAGTGGGAAGTATGATCTATACATGGTCATGCATTAAGCAAGTTAACCTTTCCTCCCCTTTCTGTCATTTCTAGGGAAACTAACTCAATTACTTGTCCCCTCCACAGGGAGTCCATGTGCACACATGTATTTACACATGCACACATATGCCCTCTGAACATCTTGGTATTTCTTTCTTTTTAAATTTTGGGTGTATGTTTATATGTGGGAGCAGCTGTACACATACACAGAGAGCCCAGAGGACAGCCTCCATTCTCTTGCTTCAGATACATCCTCCTCCTCCTCTTCCTCCTCCTCCTCCTCTTCCTCCTCCTCCTCCTCTTCCTCCTCCTCCTCCTCCTTCTTCATCTTCTTTCACTGGCCTGGGACCCATCAGGTTAGGCTGGTTGGCCTGCCAGAAACCCCCACAGATCTGTCTCCATGCTACAGCAGTAGAATAACAGACTCATATCAACACAGTTAGATTTTAACTTTTTGTAGTGTGTGTGCATTTGCATGTATGTGTGTATGTGCATTTGTGTGTATGTGTGTGTGAATTTATATATACCACATGTGTGCAAGAGCCCCCAGAGACCAAACGAGAAAGGTCAGAAATCTTAGAGCTTAAGTTATAAGCAGTTGTGAGTCAGCATGTGTGTGTTTGGAACTGAATCCAGGTCCTCTATAAGAGCAACAATTATTTGTAGACACCAAGCTATCTCTCCAGACCACATACTCAGCTTTTTGATCTGGGTTGTGGGGACTAAACTCAAATCTTCTTCATGCTTGCAAAGACCAAGCCTTTACCAGCTTAGCCATCACCCACCCCTGCCTGGCACCTCCATTTTAATTGTTTTAATTATGGGTGCATGTGTGCATGTGAATGCAGGTGCCCATGGAAACTGGAAGTGTCAGATCTCCTAGAGCTAGACTTATAAGTGGTTGTGAGCCACCCCGTGTAGGTGCTGAGAACTGGACCTTGTCCTCCATAAGAGCAGTAAGGGTTCTTAACCACTGGACCATCTCTACAGCCTCCACCTCCACTTTAAAGATGGTTAACTCTTTATAGAAAGATGCCTATGGACTAGAAACAGAAAAACAATAGACTCTGTTCCTTTTTGGTTTAATAGTAACTGATTTGGTAACTTCAGAGTCCTTTTGCTTAGCCCTGTTTTCTCTCCCACTGTCCAACTGTGGCTGCTGTGTGCTAACCTTCTGGTAGTTTGAAAGATGAGGTGTGGGAATGCATTTTGAAGGCAGTTTGGAAACACACATGTGTGATACCGATGTAAGAGATCATATCATTAAAACAGCTTTGGGCGACTTAGTTTTCAGCTCTTTCTTTCAAAGCCAGATTAATCCCAAGAAGCAAGGCCAATGGCAGTCCATTTATGGGAATACTCAAAACACAACTTTTGATTCCTGGAGCAGATCTCTGACTAGCTACAGGTCCTCCTCCAGCTTTAATGAGTAGTTTTATCCTAGGATTGCCAAAAACTAAAAGCCACTCTGCATCCAGTGAGATTAAATTTAAGGTAAACAGTAAATTATTCTTCAATTTATTGGTATGTTTATAATGTGTCCCATATCACACATAGGCCTTGAATACACTAAAAATGCTTCCCTGGTTTGTCTTAAATCCCAATTTCAATGCATTCTATGTTTTTATTTGCTGCATTTGGCAACCTTAATTTTTCCATGTTACTGACTTCTTGTCTCCTACACCCCAAAAGATTTTAATATGGCAATGCTCACCCTCACCATCAGTTCCATTCATTCTGGAAACAGAGAGTGTCCTATTATTGAGTTATCTCATAATATATTTAAGGATTTTTTCATAACAATGGAAAGCCTAGAGAATAAAAGCCTGTCTCCTTATCCACGAGTCAGCTCAGCCTTCCCAAACAGTAAACATAAATTCCAAACCAAGAAAGTCAGCCCTCTCTTGCTCCATTATGAACTTTAACCTAGCCTCCTGCTAAACCAGTGGGGTTCAGAGACTAAAGCAATTCTTCAGCTCCATGTACATATGAGAATCAAGGAAGTATTCAAACTTCCAAAGCTAGGGTCACACCCAGGCCAATCACAACCACTTGGGGCATTTTCTTTGGCTCTGAGTACTATAGCATTCAGGTAAGCTGGCCTCACCCCTTGCCAGAGCAGTGCTGGAGAGATGGCCCCAATGAAATGAGTGTGGGAAACCAACTGAGTCACCATCCAGACCCACTGTAACATTTATCCCACCTATGAACTGCTGGAGTGTATGAAGGGACCAGTCCTGCATATACAAAGCTGCATGGACTCCATGACTCAGGACAACAGCAGGATATCTGAGAAGAGCCCTGGTGAGGATCCAGTATTGATAGTTAACAGAAGCCAGTGGCCCCGAACCAGACCAATGACTCATTGCAATGAACATTTGCAATTGAAGCTCTTTGGGCAATTGTGACACGCAGCAGCTTCCATAGTGAGATGTTTCTTTGTTTGTTTTTGTTTCCGTGGGGAGGGAAGTTGCAAGGGCAGAGGGCGGATATGGGGGGAAGGGAGATGAGTGGGATTGGGGCGCATGATGTAAAATCCACAAAGAATCAACAAAAGGTTAAAGATGTATATTTGCAACACTGTGACAGAAACAATAGAGAGAAGAAAAGAACTTTGTGGTGGACAGTCTCAGGGAATACATGGCTCTAGAAGTGACTCCATTTATGAGAGTGTATAGAAACATGGTAGCAGATTAGGCAACACAGATCACAAGCCAGAGCCAGGGCTCTATGATCTTCAAAGGCCGGCATTAGTTACCTACTTTCATGAGCCATGTCCAACCTCTTAAAGTCTCCATAATCCACAAAACAATGCCATAACCCGGAGACTAAATATTTAAATTATGACTCTGTTGGGAACATCTCATCTTCAAACCATAACACCATGTAAGTCTAATGTGCATCCAAAGTTGAAAATTACTGACTTAGCCTTTACATATCTTAATAGCTTTTGTTTTACAATACAGAAGATAAAGCTCTGAGCCTAATCTATATAGGCAAATTCTCTACAACTGAGCTACACCTCCAGTCTTCTCTTTCATTTTTATACCAAGCCCAAGTTTTTTAAGAACTTTAGGAACACTCTGGCCAGGGAAGCAAGTAGGCTAACTGCAGATATTCACCTTCCCTCCATTCCTCTAAATTCAATTCCCTGTCTCAACCCCGAAACAAGACCTTCTGCTGCGCTCTCCCTCATTTTCTGCCCCCAATCCCAGGAGACTAAGCAAATCCTGGAGGAACACTCTGCTTTCCTTCCTCACATAACCCCCTCTTCCCTCCTCCAAGCCTATCCCCATTCTTAAGTGTCAGCTCCCTAAAACTCAGAAACACATTTTACCTGGAAGCTCTAGGGGCCACACTTATCAGAACACCAAAATAATTTCCTGTCAAGCAACAAATGGCTACCACACTCTCCTAACAAAAACAGAGAAGAAATTAAAAAAAAAAAACAAAAAAACAAGGAACAAAATAACCATCTAACAAAGACACAACCAAGTATCTCTACCTAGAATTACAATCTTCCCAATCCCAGATGCATAGATACCATTGTAAAAATATAATCACATTCAGGACAATATGTCTCCACTAAAGTCCAGAAACCCTTCCCCAGAAAACCCTAGGCATTTCAACATTGGTGAAACACAAGGAAAAGACTTTAAAACAGCTTTTATGAATAAGATAGAGATCCTTTAAAAGGAAATGAATAAATCCTTTAAAGAAATCTATGAAAATACAAACAAACAATGAAAGGAAATGAATAATAAAACTGTTTGAGACCTGAAAATGAAAATAGAATCAATAAGGAAAACCCAAACTGAGGGAAATTTGGAAATATAACTCTTGAAACTAAAGCAGCAAGCTTCATCATCAGAATTAAAAAAAATAGAAGATGGAATCTCAGGCCTTGAAGATACAATAGAAAAAGAAGATATTTTAATGAAAGAAAATGTTAAGTATAAACAGCTGCTAGCATCAAACATCCAGGAAAGCTTGGGCATTCTAAAAGACTAAATTTAAGAATAATAGAAATAGAAGAAGGAAAAGAAACCCAGAGCAAAAGCACAAAAAAATATTTTTAACAAAATAATAGAAGAAAATTTCCCTAACCTAAAGAAGGAGATACCTACCAAAGTACAAGGAACATATAGAATAGCAAAAAGACTGGACCAGAAAAGTAGCACATAATAATCAAAACACTAAATATTAAAAGTGATGAGGGAAAGGGACCATATAACTATAAAGGCAGACCTATTAGAATTATACCTGACTTCTCTGTGGAGATGTTAAAAGCCAGAAGGGACTGGACATTTATGTCGTCTCTGAGATTGCAGATGCCAGCCCAGACTACAATATTCAGAAAAACTTTCAATCACCATAGATGGAAAAACTAAAACATTCCATGATAAAAAAAACAAATTTAACTAGTATCTAACTAGAAGTCATTCCCTACAGAAGATACAGAGGTTAATGACATTCAAGAAAACACAAGGAATAAAAAAATCTCAGACTAGCAGAGTCAAAGGAAGGTAAATACACACACATTCACACACACACACACACACACACACACACACACACACACACACACCACCACCACCACCACCACCACCAACAACAACAACAACAACAACAACAATACAATAAAATAACAATACAATAACAATAACAATGAAACAACAACAAATTAACAGGAATCAACATCCACTAGTCATTGATACCTCCAAATATCAATTCCTCAATAAAAAAGCACAGACTAACAGAATGGATGTGAAAACAGGATCCAGCCTTCTTCTGTATCCAACAAACATATCTCAACATCAAAGATAGATATTACCTCAGGGTAAAGAGTTGAAACAAGCCATTCCAAGGAAATGGACCTGAGAAGCAAGTTGGTACAGTCATTTTAATATCTGACAAAATAGACTTCAAACCAAAACTAATCAGAAGATATAGAGAGAGCACAATACACTCATCAAAGAACAAATTCACTAAGACAACAGTTCAATTCTTACCCCAAATACAAGAACACCCAAGTTTGTAAAGGAAACACTTCTACAGCTTAAATCACATGTTGACCCAAACACACTGATAGTGGGAGACTTCAAAAGCCAACTCTCACCAAAAGACAGGTTATCCAGACAAAAACTAAACAGAGAAATACTGGAGCTAATTGATAATGATAAGTCAAATGGACCTAACAGATATCTACAAAACATTTCACCCAAACACAAAAGAATATACCTTCTTCTCCGTGCCCCATGCAACTTTCTTCAAAACTGACCACATACAAAGCAAGTCTCAAGAGAAACAAGAAAATTGAAATTACGCCCTGCATCCTATCTAAACACCTCAGATTAAAGCTGGATATATAAAAAAGAAACAATAAAAAGTTTACAAACTCATGGAAACTGAACAACTTGGTACGTATGAAAAAAATGGATCAAGACAAAAATTAAGAAATTAAAGACTTTCTAGAATTTAATGAAAATGAATGCATAGCATATCCAAAGTCATGACACACAATGAAGGCACAATAAGAGGGAAGTCCATAGAACTAAGTTCCAACCTTTAAAACAAATTAACAGCACACCTGAACGCTCCAGAACAAAAAGTAATCATACCCAGGAGGAGTAGATGACAAGAAATAATCAGACTTGGGGCTGAAATTTAAAAAATTGAAACAAAAAACAATACAAAGAATCAATGAAACAAAGTATTGGTTCTTTGAGAAAAGTCACTAAGATTGACAAATCCTTACCTCTAAAAATGATGATGATGATAACAAAATATTCTTTTTTTTATTAACTTGAGTATTTCTTATTTACATTTCGAGTGTTATTCCCTTTTCCGGTTTTTCTTTAAATGATATTTAGACTATGTATGGTAAATGAAACATAAATAAATTTCATAATTAGGCTTGACTCTCATCACCAAAATGTCTCATTATGTACATCAAATATTCCCAAATATGAAGACACTTGAAATTTGAAAGACTTCTAGTCTTTCAGATAAGGGATACTTAACCTGTACATGTAACATGATAAAAAGGCACTTTAATCTTGTGGTCATCTCACAAAAATAAAGCCACTCTTCAGCCACAAGAAAGATATCATATAAATCCAAAATCCCAAAAGAGAGACATTCTACCAAACTCTCTGTGAAAATTAATGGTTTGAAATTAGCATCACCAAAAACAACAAAAACCTGAAAATGTATCAAATTCAAGAGGCATGATGAATGAGTTTACTGCATTATCCTGGATGTGACCCTACAACAGTAAAAACAATCAGTAAAATACAAGGATGGGCGGGCAAAATGGCTATACCAGGATGACGACCCAACTTCAGTCCCTAATATCCACAGAGAATGGAGAAAGCATACATGCATGCATATATACGTATACGTATGCATATACATATATGTATATATAATATAGTTATAATTATAGTTGTTATAGTTACAGTTGTTATGGTTACAGTTTAGTCATAGTTGTTAGAGATACAGTTAGAGTTGTTGTAGTTACAGTTGTTATTGTTACGGTTAGAATTGTTATAGTTACAGTTGTTGTCATTACAGTTACAGTTGTTATAGTTACAGTTATAGTTGTCATAGAGTTATAGTGTTAGATATATTATATTTATGTAATTTACATACATAACTTTAAATAATTGTTAAAATAAGAAGATATTCACATATATCTCCTTGGAAACACAACCAGCAAGAAAACTGACCAACACTGGTGATTATGAAAGAACTGGAAGGCAAATTCCACTTGGAATTCTACATCTGTCAAAAAATTTCTTTTGAACAAAAAAAAAATTCATGTTTGTGAATTGCTTTAACCAAACACTCCGATATTGAAATAATTCACCATTAAAAGATCCATACACAGAAATTCTAAAAGAAATAGTTCCAGCATTAAAGAGGGAAAGCAGAGCTGTAGATCTACACAGAGGAATAAAACCCACCAAAATGCGCATTATATACATAAATTTGTACATTTATCCCTTAGATAAATTTAAAGATCATTGGCTGTGTAAATATTCCTTTGGTTTTAGAAATTATGGAGGTGTACTGTGGGTTTAGAACAAATACATAATTATTGTACTATAAAAGAATGCAATTATTATTTGTTAATTTTTAAAGAAGTATCAGACCTCATAACAATATCATAAAAGCTAGAAGAAAAAAGTTAAATAGTTATGTATAATAACTATATACAAAATATGTGGTTAAACATAGTTGAAGGTAGACAAGAAGTTAAGATGCTTACTATAAACCCAAGAATAAGCACTCAGAAGAAACAGATCACAGCTGTAGAACCAGAATTCATTTCCCAGCACCCATGCCAGGGGGTTCACAATCATCTTTAACTCATAGGGTGCCCTCTTCTGGCAATCATATACACCCTATGTATATATAAACTCATACTTTAAAATAAACAAAATCTTTAAATACTAACCATATGGCATCTCATAAAAGATAAAACATAAAGGTTGTTTAAAAATCAGTGTGTGATTATTTCAGAATGTTCAAGGTAAAGAGGGAAGTCTAAAGAGGAGGGGGGCAAGGAGGGTATTTATTAAGGTGGCAAAGTTATTCTATCTGATATTACAATGATAAGTAACACTATTTGTCAAATACACAGATAAGTTTATAGCACAAACACAGAAGCTTCATGAGTGCAGATGTGTTAAAATGTAGGCTGACAAGATGGCTCATCAGGGAAAGGTACTTTTACCTTTACAAAACTCACAGCCTGAGTTCAATCTCTGGCAGCCAAATGGTGGAAGGAGAAAAGAATTCCCAAAGGTGACCTCTAATCTCAGCAACATCAGTAAGAAAGTAGGGATATAACCTATAGAATGTGGAAACCCAGACTCTAAGATCAAAGGCAAAAATAAAATGCGTAACCAATGGACTACAGCTGACCAACTTTCCTGTGGGGCATAAATGAATGCTTGGTAGAGTTGAATAGGTAAATAAGTGGATCTCAGATAATGGGCTAAAGGAACATAGCAGTTGAGCAGAGGGAGTCGGCCAGAACGACACATCTGGAAAGAAAGCTGAGTTAGACCCTGGGATACAGGGGTGCCTATGTCTCACTAGAGAGGGGTGTAGGTGTGTGTTGCCTGATGCCTTTCATTAACAAGGTCAGTCCAAGGCTGCACTGTGTTGTATGAAGGAAGAATGTTTCCTCTGCAAACATTCCCCAACAGCTTCATTAGGGCTAGGAGACGTTACTGGAGATAAAGTTCATGGATTTTTAAGTGTGTTTTATTTGGTTTCGCTTTGTTGCTTTGCTTTGCTTTGCTTTGCTTTGCTTTGCTTTGCTTTGCTTTGCTTTCCTTTGCTTTGCTCTGCTTTGCTCTGCTTTGCTCTGCTTTGCTCTGCTTTGCTCTGCTTTGCTCTGCTTTGCTGAGACAGGCTCTCTCTATAAAGTCCTGGCTGTCCTGGAGCTGATTCTGTAGACCCTGCTGTCCTAGAACTCACAGAGGGCCACCTGCCTCTGCCTCCCAAGTAATGGGATTAAAAGCCTGAACCACTACTACCGGCCCTAAAGTATTCATTTTCATAAATACTGCTTACCTTCTCAACCTCACAAGATATTTTTTGATAGGTGATAGATTTTCATGTGAGCATAAATGTCCTTCCAGGAGGAGGAGCTAAGCAGATGAGAATTTGCTCACGGTAAACGCTTTAAAAATGAGCAAACAGAACTGAGGACATCTTGACTTGGCTCAGAATCAAAGAAACTGATTGACTGATGGTCTTATCTCATTTTTTTAAGTTTCATTATATAATAAAGGGAAAAATAATCTCAAATTTTCCTGGCCCTCACCCTTCCTGCCGCCCTTTGCTTTCTTTATAGCTAAGCAAAGACACTCAGAAAATTGGCTCTTAAAAATGTCTTTGGAGCAAGAATCTGGCTGTGAGGTGGGTAGTGTGCCTCCTTTCGGCTTGCTGTGGAGATATCCAGATACTAAAACGCAGATTTCTCATAAGTGGACACCGTCTTAACCATCTGCTTTGTTTTGCCTGATTGAAACCAATTATAACAATTCACAATCACCCATTAAATCTCTATTTTCCAACGTCTCCCTCATCTTCCCTCTCCCACATGCTCCCGACGTAACCTGAGAATAGTGTTTTTCCCAGGCTCCTGCATCAGCTGAGGCCCTCCCTATTTTATCCATTGCATTCCGCCCTTTTCTCCAACACACCTTCCAATTTCCAATTCCTCCAGACTCATCGTCTCTCCTCTGCTGTTCTTTTTTTCTTTTCTCATATATATATATATATATATATATATATATGTGTGTGTGTGTGTGTGTGTGTGTGTGTGTGTGTATGTATATATGTATATGTATGTATATGTATATATATGTATGTATGTATATATACCTTCACACCCTACTTATAACTGTGTTCCCAGACTAGATGTTTCTATGCCTTCTCAGAACAAAAAGTGCTTACTACTTATCCTCCAAGCTTAACTCATGTTTCACTCTTTCCAAAAACACCTCATGACCTACAAGATAGATCTCTAGGAAAGAGAAAAGTCACCTCTACAAGTCCTCCACCTCAGGGAACTCAGCCTTTCACCATTCCCTTCTTGGGGGCACTGGAATGTTCTACTTCACCGGTGGGCTGCATTGTGTAGGTGTCCTTGTTATCTTCTACCTCAGCAGTGGAGTGTAAGGACAGAAATCCTAGCCATTAGCCATGCAATCTGCCTCCCTGATCCACATAAGGGTGAAGGGAAAGAAAGATGAGGAAACAAAAGTGTGGGTGTTAATCTCAGCAGCCTTCAGTTTTACATTTGAACCTCACACTATGACCAAGACCTAATGTGTGCCAAGGCAGGAGTCTAAATGGGCCCAATGTACAATGTGCTTAAACGTTTGAAAGCTGTGAATCACACTAACTGTTATATAGGGCCTCCTCTCACCTTGATGAGTGTAAGCCCACAATTACAAACTGAAGACTGTAAGTAAAACCAGGATTGGTATTACTGAGTCAACAGTGGCTGAATATGACTGCTATTGCCATCATCTGGTTTCCTGAAACTGGGCTAACCATGTTTACATCCATAATAAAGTCCTACATTTTTTCTAATTATGACATATCTACTCTGCAAGCTTTCTGTTTCTTCCTCTAATCTTAGCAAAATTACTCTGAGAATAGTTGAGAATTTGTCTTCGTTCTCAAAGCCTGTTCTTGAAGTTAAGGTTATTCCACCTTTTGCGGTCAACGTAGGTGCAATACCCGATGAAGAGGGCACCGCACATACCCGCAGCAATGGTGCTGTTCCAACTCACCATCTTTGCTCAGCTGGGGTGTGTGCTGGACCGCAGCAGCCCGCCTGGCAGTGGTTAGCTCCAACTAATCGATCAGAGAATACTGTCCGCTCTCTGCCGCCTGTTTCCCATCCAGACGGAAAAGGCCAAATGTCAGGGTGTGTAGGGGGAAACCAAGGGGGGCCCTACCTACCCACCTACAGGAGAAGTAGAGGTGGGAAGCAGTAAAGGAAGAATTGTGGGAGGGGGGTGACCAGAAGAGGGCAGTGAGTGGGATATGAAGTGAATAAGTAAATAAAATAAAATAAAATAAAATAAAATAAAATAAAAGTGGAGAAATGTGTGTTTTGCAGACTAGTGACAGCAATTGGGTTTTTTAAATGATAAATAAATTTATCAACGTTTTAAAATAAATAATGAAGGGACTGAAGACATGGCTCAACAGTTAAGAACACTAGCTGCTCTTGCAGAGAATCCAAGTGTGCTTTCCAGAGTCCACAGGATAGCCTACAGCCAACTGTAATTCCAGTTTTAGGGATTCAGTGCCTTCTTCTGGCACCACTGCACTGCATGCTTGTGGTACACATACATACATGTAGATAAAACACGCATGTGTGTAAAATATATTGTAAAAATTATACTGTGCTTCCATCAAAAAAGATTTCAAAACTGAAATGTTTATTTCTATATGATTCAAAAAGCACTCCTTCCAAAATGTTTTATAAAACTAAATGTCAAAATTGTAAGTTGTAATTTAAATTATAACACAAATTTTATTTAACTTCTCTTTCAATTATATCTGACTAAGCATTGTATAGAAACAAAGATTATTTCCAATTCAATGTTCACTTAATTGCTAATGAATAGTTGACATCATAGCCATTGGTATTATGTCTAGAGCCACATACATATAAACTGAACAGTATTCCTGTTTAAAATTGCAAAGTGCTCTTAGATTGTTATAAGCAAATGTTGGAAATTCTATACTCATCTGTGCAGGATTCCGGAACCAGAATTTAAAATGAAGAGAACTGGCATCTGACATCAATGGCATTAAAATTCTTAACAATACTGTTATGTAGAAAATATAATTGTAAACCTATCAAAATCTGAGAGAGAAATTTATGCCAAGCTTGGATTCTATACCTAGCTAAACTATCAGCCAAGCATATGGGAAAACTAAGATTTTAGATATCCATCATACTTGCAGAATTGTATTCTTAGTTAACTTATCCAGGAAATACAGACTAGTTAAGCAAGAATGAGGAAGGTATGGGATTTGGGTAACAAGAGTGAGAAATCCATAAAATAAGAATGAATCCCACAGGTAGCAATGCTGATTAGACAAACTTGTCTAGCCTGTGACAGATGAAGGATATTGTCAAAGGTGGTCCTCAAATTAAAAAAAAAAAGTGATGGAATACCTGACTTAACATAAACAGATAATAGAGTTTCTATCATGTTTCCTGTGAAAGTACATCAGGCTTAGACCCAGTTACAAAGAAAAACTATCAGGAAGAAAGGCTGAAGCTCAGCAGTTAAGAACATGCACTGTTCTTGTAGAAAACCTGATTTGGATTTCTAATACTTATATTAAGCAACTTACACTACCTTTATCATGAGCTCCAAGAGATCTGATGCCCCCTTTTGGCCTCTATGGGCACTAAACTCACATGTACATGTGCATGTGCATGCATGTGTGCATGTGTGCTTCATGTGTGTGTGTGTGTGTGTGTGTGTGTGTCTGTGTGTGTGTGTGTGAGAGAGAGAGAGAGATACACAAACATACACACTCCTACACATAATTTAAAATAAAAATAATTTTTACAAAGAACCACTGGTTTTCTTGTTGCATACCTTACATTGTTTGCTGACTGCAAAACAATATGCATATCTGACTTTAATAAAATTCAACTTAAAAGTAAGCTGAGAGGGAAAGAGTGTTGGGAATTTAGAGTGTTTAAGATAGACTTTGAAGGGAGAAAGCAGGAAGTGACCAAGGGTGAAATAAAAAACTCACTTAGCAGCATTTTTTAAAGTTCATTTCAGATTCAAGGTAAGGATTTTGAAGACCAGCCAGTTTGAGTACATTTTCCTTCAACAACAAGCATGGATAGAGGTGTGAAACAAGCAAAGGGTTGGGCATGATATGACCATCAGTTTGGCCAAGAGAAAATGATAATGTGAGAGATGGATAGGGCATTTGCAAGGATTGTAATTGAACAGGAATTTAACATAGGTGACAAAGAAGCTGAGCTAGCCCAAGGATGAAGGGCAAGGAAGTAGTTTGGGACCAGTGAATTTCATTGTTGGGCTGTAAGATGAATGAAATAGAAGAGGAGAAGCAGGCACGAGGCTCAGATTGTGGTAGCCCCTGGTGGCCCAAAGGCACATGGTACATATAACCAGATGAGTGAGTAAAACAATGCTGGATGCAGTACCAAGTCAGGAGGGAAGTTCAAGACTCATGTGGATGATATGATCACAGGGAATGAGGATGGAAGCTAAGAAGTCAGTTGCTGGTAACCACAGTGTGGGATATCATTCTTACAGTTCAAGTCTGTGACCTTTAGCTTCCTGAGTTTATGAGTTCTGGATGAGAGCAAATATCTTACCCAGGGTAGTCATTCCTGTATACATGTTGAGGGTAGAGTAGTATATACCTGACAAAGCCTAGAAGATGACAATGTCAACAGTGTCTTTGGCTCAGAGGTTCTCTGGTAGTTTTAAAGATATAAATACTACAGTTCTACAATACAGCCTCTTGATCACTGCAAGTAGATATGTATAGGATTCTAATGTGTCAAATCCATCCTGTGCCCATATGTTCAAGTCTATATACATACACCTACTGTAGTTTGTCAGTATAAACAAACTACATGTCATAGCCTGATGCTCACATTCATTCAGAATCAGCCTTTTTATTTACCCTTCATTCATAACTCTCCATCTTTGGAGTCCATAATTGAGACCCTGTCATTCAACATCTCTTTTCTAGACAGCCATCCAGTGACCTTTCAGTGCCCATCAAGTTGTCTTAATTAGCCCCACACCACAACTGTCCCATATTTTGGATCATATTCACTTTAAAATAACATAGACCAATTTGTACAACTTAAGAGATCCAGCCCAGTTATGTGGATGGCCATGACACTCAGCACAGACATCATAGTCAGAGGATGGATGTACACACCACCTTCTGAACATTTGTCCCTTGTTCACACTCCCACCACATAATGAAGGAGTGTCAAAGTAAACAGATATATAGATTTCACTGTACTTTTTCTCTTGGACAGAAAAGTGAAGATGGAACTAAAGATGGAAGGAGAATGAGAAGTAACAGTGAAATGAAGAGATGATGGAAGAGATGACAATAAACATGAAAATGATGAGGAAGGTGAAGATGAATAACACAATGTGAGGAGGGGAGAAGGGTAGGAACTGGGAAGAGCTGGAGAGGTGTGAGGGATGAAGTTATGATGATGATGAGGGTGAAGATGATGGTGAGGGTGAAGAGATGACGGTCAAGGTCATGATGCAAGTGAAGATGAAGAATCTAAAGCTCTTACCCCTCACCCTGGGAAATGAATTCAAGCTCACATTCCTAAGCCAAGACAGCATATTGGTCTTCATCTTACAATGCATAAGAAGTACCCAGCATGCACCTGGCATTTTGGCTGAGAAGTGTGGGGTGACAAAAATAACCAGGACATAGTCTTCTATGAATCTTTTAAATGCAGATTACAAGTGAGCTTTGGAGAAAGCTTTCTGTGCTTCTGAAATTCAAGGCTCCATCTTCTAAATCAAAGAATAGTTCCTTGTTTCATACTCTGCTTAATGAAAGTAATGAAAAATCAAATCCAATCAAAATTTTACCAGTAATTTTCTCAAGACCTCCAAACAACTTTATAATTATCCAGGAAATTGAGACAACCTAAAAATAAAGTCTGGGCAATTATGTTAATATTGGGTTTATAATTTTATGATGGTTATTTCAAAAGTATTCGAAATTACTTTCTCCAGAAGACTGAGATTTAACCGATCAATATTCTCTTTTTAAATCATTTGCTGACTTTTTTCTTATTTTTTATGTTTATGTCTTATTTCCACAGCTAGGAGAAAAATTTTTCCTTGTACTTTATCTCATTTGGACTCATCCCTAAATATCTGGATACACAGGTTATATTTAATTATGTGTTAGAATTTGTTTGGTTTGGATTTTGCACATGTACACACACACACACACACACACACACACATACAAAATCTGCCTCAAGAAAGGAATAATGGGTATTCCTGTACATGTGCCCAAAGGGCTCTGTCTTATTCATTTTACTATTACTGTAAAGAGACATCATGACCAAAGCACTTATAGAAGAAAGTATTTTAATGAGGACTTAAACTATTTCAGAGGATGAGTCCATGATTACCATGGCAGGAAGCATGGCGGTGGGCAGGATGGCACTGAAGTGGTAACTGTGAGCCCACATCTTGAGACAACAAGAACATAGTAGAGGAAGAGAGCAAACTGGAAACAGCTTGAGCTTTTAAAACCTCAAAGCCCATCCCCAATGACACACCTCCTCCAACAAGGCCACACCTCCTAATCCTTCTCAAACAGTTCAAACAACTTCAGAGCAAGCATTCAAATATGCCTACGGAAGCCATTCTCATCCAAACCATTCCAGGCTCTATTCCCTACCTCAGAATCCACACATAGCCTTACTGCAGTCTTAACAACAAGAAAAGAGAACAGCCTAGATACTCATCAAAAGATGTGTAATGGAACCACAGTATGTATACAATGGAATTATGCTCAACCTTAAAGAAAACGAATGCAGCTGGAAAACAATATATTAAGTGAAGTAAGTGAATAATGTTATTCTATCTCATATCTGAATCCTAGCTTCTAATTTTTACTTATGTGTATTTATGTATGAATGAGTATGTGGGGAGATCAGGAAACTAGAAAAGTGCCCATGAGAGGGAAGAAGAGGTTTCAAAGGAGGGAATGTGGGGAGGGTAATAAAACATATGTAATACAGACATAGAGAGGGGATAGTAATTGGTAGGAAGGTCCAAGTGGGGAGGGGTGATGAGAGATGGGATGGAATATCAACTAACTACAATTGAAAATGTGCAGAAGCCTGTGACTTTCTGTGGAATGACAAAAGCAGGCTCTAACAGGAACATAACCTGTAATCTTAGGACCTAGTGGATAAAAGATGGAGGATCGAAAATAAAGTCATCCTCAGCTACATGTCTGAGACTAAGCCTAGGCTACATGAGACTCTGTCTCAGAAAAACAAGTATAGAGAGAGAGAGAAAAGAAACAGAGAGGAAGACAGAGACAGAGACAGACAGGAAGAACATCGTTTGGGTAAGGACTCAGGCATTCTGGATGCTTGGTTTTATGTTCATTTCAGTCTCTTCTCAGAGAGAAATACATAACAGAATGTGGGGAAGGGAGAAGGGCATGAACTAGAAGAGCTGGAGAGAGGGGTGAGGGGTGGATGTGATCAAGATTATATCATAAGAACTTCTCAAAGAATTGACAAAAATATACAGTTGTTTTAAAACTGGTCCCTTGGAGCTGAAGAGATTGTTCAGCAGTTGAGAGTGCTCTTGCAGAGGAGTTGAGCTTCCTTCCCAGGATGTACATCAGGCAGATCACAATTTCCTGTAACTCTAGCTACAGTGGGGACCACTGTAGTAGAAGAGCGTCTCTTCTAGCAGACACAGGCATCTGTATACACAAACACACACACACACACACACACAACTAACTGAACTGTAATTGTGTAAGGGGACATTGATACTCTTGGGAAATGCACCTAAGGTATACAGGAATGAATTTCTTCAACTTATTCTCCAAGGTTAAAAAAAATGTGGGGGAAGAGGGGACAGAGAGATAACAGAAAAAATAAGCAAAGGAGGTTAGCATCAATGGGTAATAACAGAACATAATTGCCATGGGACTGGAAGGTGGAGGAAGTGGGGAGCCATTGTCTAATGGGTCCAGTTTTAGTTCTCCAAAAGTGGAGATGTATGGAGATAGATAGTACTGAAATACCACAAATGCACTTAATACCACTGTACTTGAACACAGCTATGGGAGTTAGTTTTATGTTATGTGTATTTCACCATGATTTTTTTCAAATTAGGTGGGGGGGGCAAACAGAAGAAACATGTACTAGCTGGTAAAGCTACTAAAATAGGTCTTCTATACTTTGTACCAACTTGCTGGAATCTAGAAATTATGTCAAAATTATTATCAAAAAAATCAGTGTGTACAAAGAAATATACCTAACACATAGGGTGTCAGAGATCTCTGCACATACCAGAAATCAGGGTAGAGTCCCAGGTGATGGTTGAGGAGTTCAGCTACTGTGCTTTATAGGGAAAAGTTCCTGCATGATAGACAGCTCACACTTTGGCTGGGCTGGGCTGGGCTGGGCTTGGCTCTTTGACAACTTCCAAGGAGATACTCTGGGAAAATCCCAATGCACGTGTTTGAGCACTGTCTAGGGCTGCCACTGGAAGCCCTGCCCTGAGACAGGTCCACCCTTGAGACTCTGTCCAATGGAAAAGGAAGTCGGTGGAACAATAAGTTATAATTACAAGGGAGACTAGATGGCTGAGACTCTGGGAACAGCTGACAGCTCTCTGCCTCTTGGATCAAGTCAACATTAACTCTTAAGACTACATGTGACTCCTGTAGGCCCAGACACTGTCTTCTAGCTCCCAAGAGTGAGCTCCAGCTACCAAAATCTACCAGTTCTTCTATAGAAAAAAGTGTACAACGCAGAGACCAGTATCTGGTCACATTAGACAGTATCCTCTAACCCTCTGGCTTCCTCTTGGAGCATGCTACTTCTCTCCAGCCCTTATGCAGTGACCCTAGAAAACCCAAGGCAGACTTACAGTGTTCAAATTCACCATAAATCTGCAAAGAATTAATTCAAAGAGTTCCGAGGCAACACACAGATGCTCACGGAAAGCTCGGGAACGCCTGGTCACAATTGAAACTGAGTCAAGTCAGGAAGTTATTCACATGCCAGGGCCATTTCCTCTGCCTCCCCCACACCTCACACCACTGCCCTGGAAGTCAGTTCTCACAGTGTTCAGTGAGTCAAACCTAAGCACTTTGATTACGGCTCAGCTGATGTCATCCACCAGAGCAGGGGGGACGCCCACTGCATCAGAGGAAGAGACATTTGACTGAGACCCATCCACCCTCCAGCCCTCTGGGGAGCCTGACATTTCCAAGACACGGAAAACAAACTTCCTTTTTAAAGGAACTATGCTTTAGTGTGGGAAAGAAAAAAAAAAAGCAGGGGAGAATTGGAGAAGGTCAATGCGTGTTCACCCTTGGCTGGGAGCCCACAACCAGGGAAGTTTCTGTTCTTTTAGAAAAGGTAAGCGAATCATAGTGTCCTCTAGGTCAGAAACAGCAGATCCAAGTCACCGCACGTACTCAAAGGACCTTGACCCAACAAAGCCCATAAGGCAAAATGGTTTAACTCCCTCTCAACCCTGCTCCTCCTGCTTTCAACCCTCATGCTTGCTACCAGAGCCATCGATGGTAGGAGGAGGAGGAATTTAAGACAGATGACTCTGCCACTCCTTTTATGTGAATTATTATTGTAGTTCTGTTACTGTGATATTAGATAGAGATAGAGATGGAGATAAAGATAGAGAC
This sequence comes from Rattus rattus, assembly GCF_011064425.1. Taxonomy (NCBI): domain Eukaryota; kingdom Metazoa; phylum Chordata; class Mammalia; order Rodentia; family Muridae; genus Rattus; species Rattus rattus. Next base: position 55,052,961 of record NC_046165.1, on the reverse strand, counting down.
AGAGACAGAAACAGAGAATCTCCTGACTAAGAGCAACTTAGTGGGGAAAGGGTTTGGTTGGGCTCACAGTCCCAGGGCAAAGTCCATCGTAACAGAGAAGTCCCAGCAGCAGGGGCTTAAAATAGTCACAGCACACCCACAGTTAAGACCAAGAAGAATGAAAGCATGCATGCTCGCTACTTAGCTCATCTTCTCTACTCTATAGACCCGAAGACCCAAGTTCACAGGATAGTGCTGCCCACAGTGGGCTGGGTCTTCCCACATCAGTTAGTGGATTCAAGGCAATGTCACAAAGACAGGCTGGCAAGCCAAACTAATCTAGACAAACCCTCACTGAGACTCTCTTCCCAGGTGATCCTAGGTTGTGTAACATTGACAATTAAAACTATTATAATTATTTTATCTAAACCTAACAATTTTACCAGGTAGTGATGATGGCAGTCTTATTTGATAATTGAGGGATATGAAACACTGAAAGACTAAGTAACTAATCCAAGAGCACATAGCAAGCATGTGGTGCGGGGTCAGGGTTTTAATCCAAACAATGTAGACAGATTATGTCCAATCAAACGTTGTACAAAGATTGTGGTTTTGTTTTTCTGCATTGTGCATAGGGCAGCCATTAGTTCCTACATGGGACTCAATCCATATGCAACTAGAAAACTAGATGTTGAAATTGAAACTTCACCTTAAATAGGTTAAATTTATTTATTATACATAGTGACCCTAATGGACATCATAGACTAACAAATTCAGGACAAAAATATTAATATTTATCCGTGTGCCACGCGGTGAACAACAGTATGTAGGACAGCCCTGACCTCTTTAAATTAAATTGTCAGGTTCAGATAAGATCATTACAATAGTTAGTTTTCATTATATAAACATCAGTGTCCTCCTAGAAGGCAGAGAGATGTATCATGAACCCTTGAGGATGATCATGGACTGTAGTTAGCAGGCACAGCAAAACCAGCCAGGCTATCCTTCAGGCCTTGGTAGCTTTGTTATTTGAATGATGAAGGTATGCAGATCTCCTTCCAGCTACCTCTCCCTGTCACCCTGCCTCCATCTATTCCCCAGAAGCCTCTTCTAATCCCACCTTCAGTCTGGGTCTCAGGTCAGAAAATGCCTGAGAGCATGGGTACCTTGGATGTTTCTTTCTCCCTCTGAAAGAAATTGAACCCAGCATGTAAGGGCAATGCTGCAGAAAGATCCATCTCTAGACACCTTCTCTCCAGTCACTCATACTGTGTATGAAAAAGGCTCTGCTTGTTTCAATGCAAGACCATGCATAAGCTAATGCAGGTAGGCCTTTAAAGGAGAAAACCAAGACAGTGTATGTGGGCTTTATGACCAATAAAATGTGATGTTTAATCTTTATTGCCCACTTGAATGAATTTAGATTCACAAGAATATGGAAAAGTAAAAGGCTCTGGGTGTGTCTTGAGTTCTCTATGGTTACTACAATGAAATATCTTGACAAAAGCAACCAATGGGAGCAGGGTGTATTCTGACAGTTCTAGGGTACAGTCCATCATGGCTGGCAAGTCACAACAGCAGAAGCATAAAGCAACTGATGACATCAGTGGTTCTCAACCTTCCTGATGCTGTAACCCTTTAATATGGTTCCTCATGTTGTGGTGACCCCATCCATAACATTTTTTGTTGCTACTTCATAACTATAATTTTGCTACTATTATGAATCATAATGTCAATCTGTGTTTTCCATTGATCTTAGGTGAATCCAAAGAGTCATTTGACCCCAAAGGGGTTGTGACCCACATGTTGAGAACTGCTGGATCATAGTGCACTCAATCAGGGAGCAGGGATCTTAGTACCCTTCACACTTTATTTTATATTGTCATCAGATGCACAGAAGAAGAACCTATGCCATTTTAGACCTGCCTAGGAAGAATGACCTGGGTCCCCTTGTTCTTAGAATAAGCTAAGCTCAAGAGGGCAACCCCTGAGGATGAACAGTCAGAAATACCTGTGAATGATCAGAGCAGTTTCAAAGAGTTTGTACTGAAATAAATGTTTTTTTAGAAATCCAACAGTGTTTCTCCAATGTCCCCCTTTTACAGTTAGGTAAGTCAAGGCTTGGAGAAGAGACAATATCCAAGTTCACACAGCAGGTACAGCTGAGGCCAGGGTTCCTGTCAGGGACCCCCAGACTCTGCTGGAGAATCTGAATATGGCTGAGTGCCCAAAGATCTGTATTTAAAGGTTTGGTCTTGGGGTAGCACTACTGGGAGGTATTATGAACCATTATGAACCTTTCAAAGGAGGTACTTACATCATGGGGTGGGGAGGTATTGTCCTTGAAAGGAATTATGAAACCTTGCCTGTCTTCTAACTTTCTAGCTTGAGAAGCAGTCATTTTGCTACTTTGTGCATTTCCATGATGGTATACTGCCACAGGCCTCCCTCACCACAATACCGTGCCTTTGAAATTCCAAATTTGGCCCAAAGAAAAAGTTTGCTTTGTAAGTTGGTTGCCTTAAGTATTTTGTCATAGTAATATGAAACAACTATTACATCTATTCTAGACCCTCTCTTCTCTCTCTCTCTCTCTCTCTCTCTCTCTCTCTCTCTCTCTCTCTTTTCCTTACCTGAATACAGTATATCCTGTTACTGACTCTAGTATACCACGTAAGACAAAGGAACAAGCCTTTCTAATGATATCTTTGGGGATACTTTAAATTAAACTATTTTGCCAGGTAGCAGTTTGATATTAAAAGCAGGCCAACACAAACTAGACCCATTGAGGTGTTTGGGGGGAGGGGAGCACAAAGTTGGGTGGGTAGAGAAATGGGAGTGGATCTGAGGAAAGTTGGAGTAGGAGAATGAATAAAAATTCCCAAAGAATTCATGAGAAATCTAAAGTAGGCAATCTTCTTTGAAAGGCCTTAGCCTTTGTTGTACTATCTCAGTATTTTCCAAAGGCCCAAGTTGATCCAGGAAAGAAAAACTTGTCAGCCAGATAAATGTTAGCCTCCATTAAGGTGACAAAAATTAAATCCCACAGTGTTTGCTGCCCCTACAGGATGATGATGGTCATAGGGCTTGGTTTGACTCTGAGTTTCCTCTGAGCAAACTTAACCTTTTTGTATTTGGGTCTCCCAGACAAAGCAACACATTTTCCTTTCTCTCTTTCTAAACAATACACACTCCAGCTGGTATCTTTCACCTACCCAACTCCAGTGGGGTAGACTCAGCAGGCACTCAACATGCAAATGCTGGGTTCCTGCCCTTATGCAGCCTTCTGCCCACAGCTAAGTCTAAGAACCTCAGAAGAACTGAGAAGGCAGACACTGGATGGCAGTAGACATGAAAGCAATCCCTCCTACCCTTACCTGTCTCTACACGAAAACCCCTGACATCTTCTTTACAGGGAAGAAAGAATCATGGGGGGACTGGAACTGACCTAGACAGGCATTTACCTGTGTTGGTCTATAACTAAGAATTGAAGTCTAGCAACAACGAGTGGTCAGTGACCCCTCTGCATAGCAGATGTTAAAACCAACCATAGGTCTCTCAAGGTTCTGGAAGAGTCCCTATAGACTTGGGAGCATTGCAAAAGGTTTGGGTCCTGATTTTTCTGTAGTTTTCTTATGTTCTGAGGTTCTGCCTGTTTCACATCTTTCTGAAAAGTCAGGATTAAAACTTCTATTCAATACATCTCACAGAGATGTTCAGGAAATCAAGCCAAAGTACCCCAAAAAGTACAAAATACTATTAGTTGATCGATTATTAAGACACCTTTCCCATCTCAAACATATTGCCTAGCAACTTCTTTTAAAGGATTTTTTTTTTGGTCTAAACAACAAAAATTCTCAGGGAGAAATTGAGGTAGGAATACTGGAGTTAGGCTTAGCTCATGGGCAGGGATACTAGTCATTGTGTTAACACTACAACAAATACATGACAAGAATCAACTTTAGAGTAGAGAGCAGTCGACTTCCCAGCCCCTATTTTTGTTTTAAAAATAAAAATCACCCAGGAGGCTGGAGAGGTGACTCAAAGGTTAAGAATGATGGCTGCCCTTGCAGAAAACCCAACTTCTCTTTGCCAAAACCCATGTTACGCTGCCCTTACCACCTGTCACCCCAGTCCAAGTGGGATGGATCTGAAGACTCTGACCTCCTCAGGTGCCAGAATGAACATATACAAACATACATACACGTAATTAATAATAATAAAACAAATCTTTTTCTTTAATTGTCCAGCCAATGGTGCAATGTAATCCTAGCACTTAAGAGGCTGAGGCAGGAGAGTTAACATTTGAGGGCCAGCTGGATTCTGTAGCATCGGCCTGTCTCAAAATGCCACCATTTTCAAAAAATACCCCACGTGAATCATAATAGAGGACTCACTGCTTGTTCAAGCTGCTTCTTTTAAATGGAGATTGAACTGAGAAAGAAGGAACAAACAAAGGGGGGGTATACACACTTTAATCTTGGCTCCACAATTTAAAATTTAGGACACTTCTCATGGTACTTTCCCCTTCTTTCCTGGAAAAATCCCTAAGAGTCCCTACTCAGGAATAAGAGAGTAGGACAAAGCTAGACAATAAGCCACCAAGCAAGTGACACTCTATGGCCATCCTAGGCCTGCCTTCCTGCACCCGCCCTTCCCAGTCAGTGTCAGCTCACAGTAGTAGAACACTTGATTTTTTTTTTAATAAATAAATATTTCTCTAGGCAGTTGTTAGAGCCAAAGTATGTGATCCATTTATTTGGAACCAGACTTTTATGTAGAGTTTTATTATTTTCCCCTTGTAAGATGTGTTCTCTTCCCAAGGAAGAGTGCTCATTAATTTCAATCATGGCCCTAAGGTATGCTGAAAACTTCTATTCACTCTGGCTGTCGCACAACCAAGGACACAGCAGCAGCCTCTGAGTGCAAAAAACATAGTCAAATCTATTTCTCTGAGAGGAACCCTGCAGCACTTACCCAGGAGACTCCAGAAGCCAGGGCAAAGATGCTGGAACTTGAGGTTCCCTGATGTAGTGTCCCCAAGTATGGTGCACGAGGGACACATATTTTCCTGCTTATGAACTGTGACTTCCACAGCTGTGCAACTAAGTTACTGTGGTGTAAGATGTGACAAATGTCTTGAAGATTTAGGACAAGGTTGTTCCTCCAACATCTTAAAAGCCTAGTCTGATGTCTTTTATAGAGTTATAGGAGCTCAAGTTTCATTCCATGTTAAAGTTTCATTCTGTATTAGACACTGAGATTAAGTTTTCCATATGCATCTCATCTAAACTCCACAAGACAAAAACAGAGTCATTGTTGCTTTAGCCACACAGTGGATGAATAGGTAAGGAATGAGAGGTTAAGTCTACTGCGCAAGAGCATGCAACTGTCTCCCATAGATGCACCTTCACGACCAGATTCCAAAGACTGCAGAGAGCAGAGACTGCACCAGGGCTAACTACCCTGTCTCCCTGTTGAGAGAAAAACATCCCCCCTTGGGTGAGATGTTATCCCACCTTCAACACTCAGCTTTTCTGAGGTGAGCTTGCTAAGATGGCTGCTGCATAGACCCAGGTGATCTGTGTTAGGTCACAGTAAGCATAATAGTCTCTGTGAGTTAACACAACAAGCTCTGTTTTCCCCTTCATTTCTGCTGGGAGTCCATTAGCCAGCTCTGGTATGACCTCCACCTCGCTGGGGAGCACATGGAAGATTTGGTGAATGGTACAAAATGCTAGCCCTAGCAGCAGGGATATTTATCATACATCCTAAAACAGCAGTCTTTTTCTAAGAACACACATTTGGGAGCCTTAAAGTTGAGAGCCTTAAGTAGGAGCTAGGTGAGGCTGCCCTCCAGGGATTTGGTAGAAAGACCATTGCTGTCAGTATCAAGTACCAATCCCAAATCTCCCAATGGCCTACATTAACTTGGGCTGCTTTTCTGGGCTGCATTTGCCTGTTTCCTAAAGCATATGATTATGCTTTTCTCCTTCAAGGTCCCTAACATCATACTTTATGAGTCTACAAATGAATGTCCTTTATTAAGGACATGCCCCCAAGGCGATACTGGCACCCTCCCGAGGATGTGGAAACATCTCTAGGGCAAGTCTATTTGTGGCACAAGTCAACTCCTGATTTTGCTTGGTTGGTGGCTTGGGGAGGCTTTTTGCTGACCTAATAGAATGGGGTCAGCAGTTCATGGCAACTCTTGGGACTTTGGAGATGGTGGGTGCTTTTTTGTTAGTTGTCACACCTAATAAAAAGCAATTTCCTATTTTCAAAGGGCTTTTTTCATTTTTGGAGGCTGAGTGGTTAGGGGAGTTTTGCTTGGCTTGGAGTTTTAAGATGGAAAGGACATCATGTTTTAGGGCTGAAGATGTGGGTACAGAAAGGACAAGGTAATCATCCAGGTCACAGACAGTGACAAGTGCAGAAAGTAAGCCACTTTCAGGGTGGACCTCACACCCCTGAGGAAGGAAATAGCTCTTGGAATTAAAAAAAATTCCTGCCACACGGTTCATGATGAATGAGTGTTAATAGTCCTCAAATGCATTTCATGTCTCTTTGAACAAGGAAGGAAAGGGAGCTCAATAAAGTAGACTTTGGCCCAAGCCAAGCCTAAATGAAATGCCACCTGGGACACAGTCTTGAGCCAACCCAGGAGATGACTCCCCTCTGGCACTTTCTGAGAGTGGAATAATTTTACCTTTCTCAGAAATAAGATTAAATGCAGGTATAGGATGTGCCCAAGAATACACTGAGCGTTTCCTTCTTAAAAGCCATGCTTGGCCATACCACACTGCCATCTGCACGGATCATTCACCACCTTCTGCCTCCACTGCGTGTATACCACTGCTTCGTCTCGCTGATCCCTACAGAAATTCTTGCACATGAAGGGAGGCAGCCTGCAATGAAAGGCCAGAGCTCAGCACCAACCCATTCCCCTGGAGATGTGTCTCAAGCCAGGCAGGCCCCTCCATTCACTTCCTTCTCCATCACCCTCAGCAGATGCCTGCTATTCAACAGAACCTAATTCTCCTGGATTCAGGGTCAGTTTGTGTGGTTTGAAAGTACTGCTTCAAACAGCCAACATCTTTGATCCTTACAGAAAACCTAGGGAGACAAGAATTATCATTCTCATTTTAAAATGAGAAAATGGAATCTCTCAAAGGTCTGGGTGACTTTCCAGGCTTAGCTAATGCTCACCAATACTGATTCATAATACAGTTTGACCTTGAACTTAGATGGTCTGGTTCCAAATCTTAATTCTGCTATCATTGTCTAGGGATTTGGATATGGTCTTGGCTCATTGTATGCTGCTGTAACAAAACATCTGTAGCTCAGTACATAACAAAGCTAAGGTTGTTTAACTCATAGTTCTAGAGGTCGAAGAGTATAGTGCTAACATTAGCTTTTAGTGCAGGCTTCATGAAGGATAGCATTACAGTGTAGGACTACATGTAAGAAAGAAGTCACAGGCATCATATAGGACTGATGAGATGGCTTAGGGGTTAAGTACATGCTGCACAAACCCAAGGACAAGAGTTTACATCAGAACTTGTATAAATGCCAGGTAGGTATGGTCGCCCACCTGTCATTCCAGTCTTAGAGAACAAAAGGGACTCCCAGAGCAAGTGGACTAGCAAGGTTAACATTATCAACAGGCTTGATTGAGAGACCCTATCTCTTTGAATAAGGTTGAAGAGCAATGGTAGATGATTCTCAGGCCTCCACATGCATGTGCACTTACATATACATGTACTTATAAACACATGTGCCCACATTCATGCAAATATATTGTATGTGGATGCATGTAGACACACACACACACACACACACACACACACACAAGCAAAAGATTACAGAACATAAAAGGAAGCAAAGGAGTTGGGAGGGGCGAGGCTCACTCTTCCTCAGAAACCAACGGACTCCTGTAGACCCAACTCTACCTGAAGACCAGCATTAATCCCTTCATAAGGAAGTTATGGGCATATAACTTCCCACCTAAATCCCCCATTTTAAAAGACCACTCCTTCTAAGACCATTCCTTCTCAATACTATGAGAGTAAAGCTCAAGATGCCAGTGTGTGAGACATTTTCCGGGCATGTGCAAACCATCCTAAAGCACAGAACACAGGTTCTTGGTTGGGTGTTACCAAATCAACTTTCTCCTGATAGAACACTAGACCCCTGTGATATATAAGTTTGCCCAAAAGTTGTATAAATGGAAGTCAGTATTTCTCATGTCAAGGAGACAACTCTTAGGAAATAAGGAAGTAAAAGAAAACAGAGTCAAGATAATGGGGACACCAATTACCTCCTGCTCCACACAAGAGACTATCAGTAGGCACTCAGGGACACTGTGGGTGGGAGGAGCAGTCCAAGGCAAGGCCTCTCCATGGATGATTCAAATTGCTAAGGACCATAAAGTGGAGAAGTTTTGACTCATAGTGACCAGATGTCAGATGTCTCACTAGTGACAAAGGCTAGGAAGCTCCTGCACACCTTAAGGTTAGAGACCTGTGAGATGTCCCAGCAGCTCCTACCCCCATGAAAGACACTGATCTTTGCAGCACATAGTCACAGAACTCAGATGGAGTGCACAAACATCCACTTCAGTACCGGAAGGCATAGAAGGAAAGACCCACTTGAGGGAAAACAGTCACCTCTGCTGACCTAATGCTCATGATCTGAACTCTGGTCATCTGTACAATGCATGGGACAGGGGGAGGGGCAGAGCTATAAATAATATATCTTTTTCCCTGCAACTTTGATACAAATAGATAGCAAGTGATCTCAAACCTAGTCCCCTACCAAGTGCAGGAATATTTCTCCCAACCTGAGTAATACCTATCTCCAAGGAAGAACATTCCAGAAGAATAAGTTTGCCCCTAGGGCCATGACTGCCTTGCAGTAGACCTACAACAAGAGTTTAGCCTTCTACTCACTGGTAAGATGTTGAACCTGTGAGAGACTTTGTCAAAGCCTCCCAGGGCATCAGGTCTTTGGGAGACCTGAAGTCACATACTTAGCTATTAGCTGAAGATGGTGACATTCAGTGCACTGCACTGGAATTTTCTCTTTACTCTCTAGCTCTTTCATCTTTCCCAATTTTCAACCAACACTAAAAGATATGAATTCAGAAAATGTGTTAGCAGGATGAAAACAGGAGCTACCTACCATCCAAGGGACAAAAGAACTATTGTTTCTCCTTTGACTCATTGCATAATTTCGAATGTATAATTTGGCCTCTCTACAGTCTATTGTAAGCCACAAAATGAGAAAAAATATTACTAATTATGAGCAAGACTGCCCAGTCAGACATCTTCAGTATAGCTCTGATATTAGTAAAAATATATAAATATGTGATAAAAGAAAAAAGATAAGAATATAGTAAACTCACTTCTTCAAAGGGTGAGATGGCTCAGTCAGTAAAGGTGACTGCCACCAAGGCTGATGACCTGAGACTGATCCCCAGGACTCACAAAGTGGAAGGAAAGAATGGATGCCTGCAAGTTGTCCTCTGACTTCCACATGTGCACAGTGTCACATGAAACACACACGCACGTGCACACACACACACACACACACACACACACACACAAATACATATATATATCAAAACATTTTTAAACAAGATCCAATTTCTGGTTTAAAAGAATTTTTAACCTCAATTCTCTAATATCTATATCCCAAACCTTCCCCCTACACCCACTCACACTGACCGTGATGCAGAACTAACAGGCAGCACCTAGGTCAGCTCAGGTACTAGCTCCCACACTGGGCCACATGCATTCTGATTGTTCAGAACCTGTACATAGGGAAGAGCTACGAAAAATTCCATCATCATGTCTGTGATCATCATCATGGTTGCCCCAATAAATCAGAAAAAGACAATCCACCCAGGAGGAAGCTGGGAGCCTCCTCAGCAAGCTCATCAAGGTTATTGCTAAACTGTTAGCTTCTCTGAAAGCTTAGGTTGTGCAAGAATATTCACTAAACCATAGAAGCCTTCTTAAACACACCACTGCTGCCATGCGCCCCATACACTCCCACTTGCTTCCTGTTTTGTGCTCATTGTTAGCTTCTCTGCCTGCTCTATGAAGGCCCCCAAAGGAGCACTGGCTATTTGTTGGCAGGCTGATTCCTAACCTAGTTCCCTTCCCCACCCCTAACACCTTACCCTCCCATCCCAGTCCACCTACTCTGCCCTCACAGATTCTCTAAGGGGAAGCTCATGTCCACCTTCTTCTAGAAACCATAGCTAGCAACTCCCATGCCTGGAGCATTTCTCTGAGTTCCAACAGTGCAAGCAGTTTGGATAATCCAGCCTTCCATTGCTTGGTACTGGTTTTTTTGTCGCCGTTGTTGTTATTGTTGTTGTTTTTGTTTTGTTCTGTTTGATTTTGTTTTGTTTTTTTCTCATCTTATGCAAGTTGATTCGCTTCAGTTATGCTGAAGTTAAGAACAGTCTTTAGGCTTCTCCTAGACCCTAAGAATACTGGTGGACAATGACAACATAGAAAAGACCACAGTAAAATAGCCAAGTTCTGAATCAGCCCAGGGGTCTATCCACAGACGAATAGAAAAAGAAAATGTAAAGCATGTTACTATGGGACTTATGTGTGTGTGTGATGACAATTGACTCTTCTATACAGAACAATGAAATTTTATCACTCGCTGGGAAACAGGTGGAACTGGAAATCAACATACTAAGTAAAATAAGCCAAACCCAAAAAAACAAATATCATGTGATCATGTTTTCTCTCATACATGAATCCTAGGTTTTACACACATATGCACCCTCAATGTAGAAAGGAAACCATTTCAGAAGAGGAAGAGAAATAGTAAGTAAGGAAAGGGGAGATGATAATGAAGGCTACATACAATCAACATATATAATAGAATAGAATGAACGTGTCAGTATAAAATATTATCTTATAACTACTTAGCAGTGGTTATGGTAGCTTAGCGGTTAGCAGCATCTGTTGCTCTTGCAGAAGATCCAGCTGGGTTCCCAGCATGGATGCCAGCTTACAATCATCTGAAACTCTAGTTACAGAGGATTTGATGTCCTCTTCTGGCCTCTGCTAGCACTGCACACATGTGGTGCACAACATGTACACACATGTGGTACATGCAGACAAAACATATTTGTATCCAATTCCATCCATCTGCAGAGATCCTGTCTTAGATGTGCCCTCCCACTGGAGAGAAGCTCCATTCCTCATATATGAGAGCATGTTTATGGACATAACCAAAGTCACCACCACAAAGGGCTGTAAGATCCCAAACCTACTCTAAATATAGACTTTGACCAGAGGCTACAGCAGCCCTGGTGATTTGTCCCCAAAGAAGAATGAAAACATGCTTATCAAGTTAGTGAAGTTAGCCGAAGGGAAGATAACCCAAATCTGTCTTTCTGATCTGAATAAAAGTACTTTTGGCTCATTTCCACCTTCCAGGAAGGTGGAGGGTAGGTATGAGAGATGAAAAAGGGAAGGGAGACTGGAGACAGGCTGACTTCCCTCCATCTTTGTTCCATCCATAGAGCCTCAAAGGAGGAAAGGATCACTCTGCACATAAGACTGGGAGTCCAAGCCTGTACCTTGCCTCAACTGGGGAAAGGTCCCTCTCAGCAATCCTCACTGCATGTACAAGGACAGTAGCTGATGGCCCAAATCAGGTCAGATGACCTCAAAATGTCACATAATGTTAGCAGTGTTAACCCTTAGGGAGCAAATCCCAGAATGGAAAGACAGCTAGAAGTCAAGGCAATCACCATGAATTTCCTTAGAAAAGAAGGAAACACGGAATGAAGGGACTCTTAGCTCTGATGTCCAGGCTCTATACACCCTCATCAGCTTGCACAAGGGTTCCAATTCTCCAAATCTTATGTAACAGATCCTTAGAACTCTATCATTTGGGAAGTTGTAAATTATAAGGAAAAGGGAAGGAAAAAAGAAAGTTGGGAGGATTGATGTTCCAGGCAGCAGGATCAACTGGGAAAATCTCAATAACAGAATTTAGGAGTCCTTACTCTCTGAAGAGAGACATTAACAAGGTAATTTGCATATTCAAGTACAGGCAGGACTAGATGCTGTTACAATTGGCCAGTGCCCACACTGTGCTGGTCATTTAATATTGTAACTATAAGCATTGTAATGGTCTATTCAAAGCAAATAATCACAAGCCATAGTAATAATTCAAGGGACCCTATTTGACAATGACTGGTAAGTAAATACATGGGGCAGAAGAGGTTAGGATGTCCTCACTTAACCAGAGGAGTCTCTGTTTCTTTTTATGTTTGGTTTACCTAAGGTATGGAGACATTTAAGTGAAAGAAAACAACTTCTGTTTAGACAGTTCTTCCATCTAAACAGTTATAGTGAATCTTATAATAGCCATTGCTACTTCTCACCACTTTCCTTATACAGAGTAAAGCCATCCACAGTATTCACTGTCATGTCTACCTTGCTCACCAAGCAAGCAAAGAGTGGCCTGTAACTCTCCCTACCACTCAAGCCCACCTTGATGTGATATGGGTGTCCCTAGCCCTTGCCCTCATCCTGCTTGACTCATTTCCACTCAGCCCGGATCTGCTGCCCCTGCTTTGATCTGATGTCCCTGCCCCTCATCATCAAGGGAATGTTTGTCTAAACATTATTGGACTTTGGAGAAATTACACTACAGAAGGCAAATAGATAAATAAACGCTGATCCATGACCTCTACTAGACCAAACTTCATAGTCCCCTGGAGATGTTTACTTTGGAGAAGTGCTGCTTCAGATCTGGACTTGTTCCAAGTCAGCCCATGGTGAGATCTTTGGGAGGAGGTCTAATCCCAAGGTTCAGGTTTAAGAAGCCCCACAAGAAGCATTGTTCCTGATCCTGATAGCCTCCATTTTGAGATAAAACCTACAATGGGTGAATAAGAGATAACTTTCCTTGGCGATAGATACCGCAGCCAGGAGTGAGGCTCTCATATGAAACAAGCAGGCCTTCCAAGTCCTGGATTCCAAAATTTCTCAGGTTTGACCAGACATCCTGCACCCCTGGATGTCACCCCTCACGTCCTAGGCAAACCTGAATGATGGTCATTACAGCAGACCAGGCACACACCACAACATTAGAAAAAGGAAGAGCAGGCCAGTTCCTGCAGGCAGCTTTTGCTCAAGAAAGAGAGAAGATGGTTTTCCACAATGGTGGCCAGGCTCCTTCCAAACTCAACTGCCAAATAAGTGACTGAGGGTGAGCATGTAACATTGGCAGGTCGCCACCCATGGAAGTATCCAAAGACAAGAAAAATAAAAACACTCCTGTCGGACACTGTGGGTCAATGTAACAGCAAAAGGAACTATTGGCAAGCCAACAGACATCACTCAAGATTTTGAACAGCAGACTAAAGAAAAGAAATATAATTTTATAAATTCCATGCAATTCCTCAAACTCAGTTTGGAAAGTGGTTTCAAGCAGTAATCTTTTTCTTAATAAAATGGATGTCATATAATGGTGGCTAGTGATTGGGCAAGGACATGTGATCAGTTCCTGTTATTGACCTGAAATCAGTAATTATTGGTGTGTAAGCAACCCTGTTCACACTGACATCTTCCCAGCAGCATAGGTGACAGATGACAGGAACATGGCTACAGAGTCCCCAGTGGACCTGCCCTGTAGTATGACTGAAAGATAGATACCTGTAGTTCTCCACAAGCAGAATCAGAGATGCATGATGTCATATTCTCAGGAAGCTCAGCCTGCCTGACCCATGCATCATAGAGGCCACCCAAAGCATGAACAAGAAAATGGGCTGGAAGGACTACCCCTCCAAGGTAGGATTCTAAGGCCTTTAACTTCTGCCCCTCTCCTGTTTCTTACTTCCAAGTTGAATTTACTGAAGTTGTGGTACGATTCTTTTTCACTAAGTGAAAACAGATGTTCTAAGGTGATCTCTGCCTTAGGAAAAAAAGAGTAGAGAAGAATGTTTTCAAAGTATTCTATCAGGGCTAGTGAGAGGGTTCAGTGAGGAAACACACTGAAGACCTGAGTTTGATCCCTAGAGCCACGTAGTAGAAGAGAAAAATGACCCCCACAGGCTGCCCTCTGACATCCACGTGCAGGCTATAGTGGGTGCCCCTACATACACACATACAAATAGATGTAATTTAAGTACTCTGTATTTGTTTCTAAGCAAACCACATGTTGCGATGCTAGTTTGGATCTCTGTTTTAAAGTACCCTCATCTCCCTTTGGCTGGGTTGTCTTCTCTGTGTCACACATGTAGAGAAACACCTTCAGAAAAACTTGCTGAGATGTCTATAAAAATGTCTTGATCACTGAGGAATGCTAAAGGTATGTAACTAATGAAGCACAGGATCCACAACATCTCCCTGCATTCCTGGCCTGAAAAAGGAACTCAGAGATGGCTATCATTTCTCCATAAAAGCCACCATGGAATCTCCATTTCAGAATAAGATGGTCCAGAGCACATGCCTCTAGTCAGGAGAGACACTGACACCTACTGTCACATCCCCCTCTGTAATAAACATGAGGACAGAGTGAAGGAAACAGGAAGTTCTCAAGGGCAGAGACCAACTACTCTTCAGTGACTGCAGCCTGAATCAGTTACAAGTCCTCTACTAGAGCCTGTGTAAGACCTTTCCCAGGCCCCAGAGCAAAGCAGAGGTAAGGTAAGTGTTAGAAGAATTTAGTGACCAATGAACAGACAGTATGTTGCTAAGTCAGGAAGTCTCAAGTTTCTGTAATTCTAGCTCCAGGGAAATTAATGTCTTTGAGATTCCATGGACACTTGTACATGTGTACAAACACACACACACACACACACACACACACACACACATACACAGAGGGGGGGAAGAGAGAGAGAGAGAGAGAGAGAGAGAGAGAGAGAGAGAGACTTGAAGAAAATACAAGTTTTTATTAAATTGTCAACTGCAAGTATAGCTATAGCTATGCTGACTACAGCTGAGTTTTAGAGAAGCCACTGACTCAAATACTCCTACGTCTATGCTCTGTTGTCTAAAGGCCATGACTGTGTATGAGCTACAACCGTACCATAGGGACACCAAAAACTGGCATTTCCTCTCCCTCCCTCCCATTCTCCCTCTCTCTCTCCTTCCTTTTTGTCTTCTTTTTCTCCTCCTGTGGTTCTTTTGTTTCCATACTGAAAATGTTGCCATGGTTCTTTTTAAAGCTAAAATTCAGAATCATAAAACTGAAAACAAGCTCTCAGAATGTGTACATTTTAGCACTTGCTCTTTTTTGATGTCTTCAGCATTGCTTTGAAATCTTCTCCATGACAATGGGTTTACTAGCTGGAGGAAACCAGCTCCTTCCAGCTATCCAAACTTTCTAAGGGTCCATCAAAATTAGCCTTCACTGATAGCCTAAGTTGCACTTAAAGTGTTGTTAAGCACTTAGATTTACTGGCAAGACAACCTGACCCCAGAGAAGAGTTGTGGGTTTTTGGCCATGTACCCTGGAGTGGATTCACACAGACTGAGATCAGGCAAAGTTTACCAGGAGTAAGTGCAGCTTTCTGGTAGCTGACCTATTAAAGGATGGAGAGCTGGAGGAAGAGACGGGTTTTCCTGGAGCACGGTGTACCTGTTAGATAGTGGGTACCAAATAGAATAGAAGAAAGCTGGTGCTCACATAACGATAGCCATTCAAGAAGAGTCTTTTGGTAGCTTCTTCTCCCCCAACCCAATCTTATCACATCAGAGACCAATCACAAGTATGTCACCAGAAATAGCAAAAGTCATAATAACCACATTTTATTTCAAAAGCATAATGATCTAACAAAGCACATTGGCTGACTCACCGTGTAGGTTCCAGAAATGAAGCCTTTGACAGCCAATCACGGTCCTCAACAGTGGGTAAGAGTATAGCACTGTTGCCCAGTTATGATGTCATTCAGCGAAAAGCAAAGGATTGTCCTAAGAGCTGGGAGTCAAACCCAGAGGGTGGGCTCATGAATGTTAGGAAACCACACTACCACTGAGCTATCCCTGGAGCCTGAGGAATCTTACAGCTTTAGTCTCTTGGACCTTATCATGAGTTAATAACATTTTCTGGAGGTCAGCCTTGACTATTTAAAGGATCTCATAAACCCCTCAGCATATTAGAACTAAATGCCATCTTCTGGTCCAGATAGGACCTAGTGATGACTAATATTGAATATCAACTTAACAGAGCCCAGCATCACGTAGGACGTGCTGGCCTTGCCTATGTGAGAGTTTTGAGATTTGATTAATGACGTTGGAAAGTCCAACTTTACAATGAGAAGCACCTTTCCCTGGGGTGGGTCCTGGGCTGTATCAATGAATAACTAACAAATGAGAATGGGAGCTGAGCACCAGCGCTCGCCTCTCTCTGCTCACCAACTGTAACTGCCATGTGGTCAGTTGCCTCATAGGCCTGCCTACTGTGACTTCTCCACCATGACACTCTCTAGAGCACCAGTGCTCGCCTCTCTCTGCTCACCAACTATAAGTGCCATGTGACCAGCTGCCTCATAGGCCTGCCTACTGTGACTTTTCCACCATGACATTCTCTACCCTCAAACTGGGAGCCAAATTAACACCTTCCTCTTTCCAATGTTTTAGTCAAGTATTTTATAACAGCAGGCACTAATCCATTCCTTTTACAGGAATGGATTACTATTTTACCAAAGGTAAACTATTTTACCAAAGCCACGGGCCAGTAACAAGTCAGCTTGCTAGACTGCTTATGATGGGGTTTTATTCTGCACGGTACTCACACAGGGACCATGGACATTTGAGCAAACAAACAAGCCATAAAGCCGATTGCAAAAGCCTTTGCTTAGGCCTTCCAGCATTCGTCCGTGGATCATCAGATAATAAAATACTCCCAGAGAGACATATCTCCGGTCTTGCCTGCAGTTCTTCCAGAAGGTTCTGGAGAAACGGACCTCACCTTCAACTGGCCTGACCTCCTCTGACAGGGATAGGGAGTTCTAGAAGTCTACTTCCTTACACATTGTGCTGGCCAGGATGCCTGTAAATGTTCTGACCACTTCCAGTCACCTGTCCTTTCTCAGTACTTTATGTGGATATGACCATGCTCGAAGAATCCTGGCTCCAGTACACAGCCAAGCCTACAAAAAGCAGTTGATCCATCCACCCACCCACCCCCCCCCCCCAAAAAAAAAAAAAAAAAACCACAGCTCATGAACTCTTGCGTATCAGTCCAAGGCAATCCAGAGTCATCCGATAAGAAGTGTGGGGTGTGGGAGAAGGCCTCAGAGCACAAGCTCACCACTTTTATCCTTTTCACAGCTTACAAGACTCAGCATCCAGTCAGGTTCCAGAGCATGAAGGTCCCCCTAAGAGGAAAGTGCCAACTGCTTTTCTTTGTGGGACAGAGGGGGGCATAGTTTCTACATTTCTATGGTTTAGAGGGATTTCAAGATCTTTTGATAAAAGAGAATGAAAGAGGAAGATGGTAATAAAGAGAAAATAGGGGAAAGGTCACCAAGGAACCCCCAAATATAAACATGGACAGTTTGTGCTTTAGAAAAAACAGGAAGGACCATGGAGGATGCTATAAAGAAAGCCAGGCAACAGTCAGCCCGTGCCTGTGCTTATGATAAAATGAGGTGTCACTGTTGGCCTAACTCTTCAGATTAAAAAAACAACTTAATCTGCAACTTTTCCTTCACCTTAAACATGTCTAATCAGACATGCTTTGAAATTCCAACAGAAAAATCAAGTGCTTGCATCTGTCTAAATATGCACAGACAGGAAACAAAGTCTGTGCTTCAGCCTTGGCCTGACAACCCATGAGGTAAGTGTGAGGAAATCCTTGCTTGCTGTGAAATTAGAAGGATGGGGGCTTCAGAGATTTGGGTCACCATTTCAGGGCACTGGATGCTCTTCCAGTGGACACGGCATGCACATGGTGGCTCACAAATCATAAGAGGCATAGATTTAAAGATTTGGGGAAGAACATTATTGCTGCTGCTGCTGCTGCTGCTGCTGCTGCTGCTGCTGCTGCTGATGATGATGATGATGATGATAATGATGTGGGGTGATGTGTGTGTGTGTGTGTGTGTGTGTGTGTGTGTGTGTGTGTGTGTCATGTGTCATGGAGAGGTCAGTAAATGTCAAATCCCCTGGAACTGAAGTTATGATGGATTATGAGTCATCCAACATGGGTGCTGGGATCTAAACTCAGGTCCTCTGGAAATACAAGAAACCTTAACTTCTGAGCAATTACTCCAGACTCAAGAACATGGGTTTTACACCATAACAAGTCAAATTAGAGAGTTCTGTAATTAGTCAATAATTGGGGGTGATCAATAACAGTTTAAATTTAAAAAAAATATCAAAACTCTTCTGAAAAACTACTACAGTGCATTACAGGTACAAAGTCCAGGTGAAAAGGATGGTTTATGATGATATGACTCAACCTAATCTATTTGTTCGAGTTCCATTTTATTGACTAAGATAAATCAATACTAACTTAATCAATGGAAGCTGTCCTTCCCTAAGGTCAAGGCTATGGGTGCATGCCAGGAGATACGCAGGTTAGGAGAAGGCAAAGGTTCATATACCGGAGTTGATATATATGTTTCTGAGGCTTTGTACTTCATCCCTAAAACATGTGCAAATAATCTCTACATAGCAGAGACCAAAGGACAGAGCTGTGAATTCTCTTCCTAGATTGTACCTTACCATAGTGTACCGTCTTCCACAATAAATAGTTTTACTCAGTGTGACTGGGCTATGAGGTCCATCCCCTCCTCCTTCATGGAAAGAGCATTGAAGACTATACATAAGTCATTAAACTTTCCAAGTCTAGTTACATGTTGTGTCCTGGTATGTGTCTCTGAGTGCATTCTGCATCAATTTTGAATCTCAATCGGTAGACTGTGTGGGCCCTCTCAGTGTGAATCATGAACCATCCTGTTTAATGGTAATGATCCAATCTAATTTGACCCAATGGGAACCAAAAAGGAAAGAAATCAAAACCCTCACTTGTTGCCTGAAATAATTGACCAGAGGTATCCATCACCACCTCCTTTGAGCTGAGACTTCAGACCATCTCTGCTTTTGACTTTCAGTTTGGGGGATATGGACTGGAACTGACATCAAAGAATACTGGAGTTCAGAGTTCAGTTAGCATCTGCAAGGATCTCCAGGTTCTGTATCTTCAAAGATCCAGCCTTGAGCAGGGACACACAGTGACAGTAGAAATTAATTAGTAGCATGCTTCCAAGAAGCGGGAAGCAGGCTGCAGCAGGGAGAAAGTTTTAGATGCTCTAGCCATGCTCTGGGAAAAATGAGGCTTTGATATCCCAGCATTAGGATGATTTACATATTTGTACACTTTCTGTTACTGTGACTGCAAGTCACAGGTTGCCTTCGAGTATCCTGGAGTAGCCCTGACCCATACTTGAATCAAGTTCCAGCCTGTCCCGGGTGATCACAGCCTGAGGATTTGCAGCCTTCCTCCCTGCCAGCTGGGTTTTTCATACAATGTTTTACAGCCCTTGCATACTGTAATGCCTTCAAAGCCCCATTCTCTAAACTACTCCCCTGCCTCAGAACTACACCCACAATTTCCCTGGATCTCTAACAAGCACCAGGAAGACTGTATGACTTTTCAGTTTCCATAACTGTGAAAGTCAACCTCTCTCCCCATCATCTCCCCACCCCCATCTTTCATATACCAATGACAGCCATGAAAAGGTGGGGCAACTCCATCAGCAAAAGGATGTGAAACACTGGGACAAGGGAAATTTCCCAAGAGGAGGGAGTGGAGTTTCCTGTGAACAAGAATTGGGCAAAAGACGAGAAAATGGGTCAGAAGACAGGGAGAAGTAACAGAGCACCTACTCTTTCAAACACCTTTCCTGGGCAAGTAGATTCACTACAGATAGATGCTCCATCGGGTGCCCCAGCTTACACAGCCCCTCAAGAGACACTCATATTCTGCCATTGTGATGAGGACACCATCAGAGGAGGATGAAAACAAATCTCTAGGAAGACAAAGGACTGGTTCCTCCCTCTGTTAATGAGCTTCTGTGTCTACTGAGTGACAACTACACACATGGTACCACCTACACAACAAGAAGATCCTTGTGACATCACTGTAACTTAATCATATCGTCTCCAGTCACAAAATCCAGGGGTCAAAATCAAAAGGTAGGCATCAATGTACCCAGGTCAGTCTCCTGCCACACTCCTTGTTCTGATCGTTAGATGCCAGTGCTCCTAAGTACATTAATATGGCAGGAGTCAAAATTGGGACCCAAGAAGAGTCCAAAGAGGGATCTCTACCTAAACTGAATCCTAAGGAATGAGTAAGAATTATTCAAAGGTGGCCAAGCAAATGGGCATCACTCTTTTACCAAGGAGCCAGTAAAAGCATTGTATGAGAAGGAATCCAACCAGGACAGAAAATACATAAGAGATGACTTGGTAATACTGGAAGATAACCATGAAACAAGGAAGAAATGGAAAAGGAATTGGAAGGGAAGGCAAGGGAAGGACAATGTAGTAGCTACATTTTCAGTTGTTATGACAAAAACACTTTGACAAAACAATTTAATAATAGAGTTTATTTATCCAAAGGTACAGCCAACCAAGGTGGATGAAATGGTTGATGTTGATTGTCAACTTGATAGAATCTAAAACCACTGGAAGACAAGCTTCTGGGCATGCCTATAGTAGAGTATCTTAATTACATTGAGTTGGGAAGACCCATCCACTATGGGTGGCACCATTCCCTAGATTAGATCTGGAGTATATTAATGGATAAATGAAGGTGCAGAAATACCTAAAGAAGTAAGTGCTTGATTGTGCATGCTGTGAGGAAGTTAAACTTGAACCTATAGACAGAGTAGGACTATCAGAAGAGTTTTTAAAGGTGAGCTGGCCAATGCACTAAATAAGTCTTCCTGGTAGTTAAGGCCAGATCTAACAGGGATGAGGTTAGAGTCAGAAATAAATCAGGAAACCACTATAATTTGAAAAAGATCTGAATTAGTGTTTGTTATAGAATGTCTGAAACTAAGAAAACTGAAAGCATCTTCAATAAATGGTTCTGATCTGACAGGAGATCTGTATGTTAAAAAAATGAAAATAGAACCATATTTATCACCCTGCACAAAGCTCAATCCCAAGTGGATCAAGGACCTCAACATAAAACCAGATACACTGAATCAAATAAAAGAGAAAGTAGGAAAGAGCCTTTAACTCATTGGCACAGGGGGGCAGTTTCCTGAACAGAACACCAATGGCTCAGGCTCAACAATTGATAAATGGGACCTCATGAAACTAGGATGTCAAAATTCATACTGATGTTTAAAACCCTGTATAGGATCATAGGATACTAGAAACTTAATCTAATTATGGTTCTGAGAAGTGGGGCTTTGGGAGAGAGATAATTAATATGATAATACAATGATTCCCTAGAGGATCTATAAGAAGTTAATGGTTGCTAGGAAGGGAACAGCATTTCTTTAGTGATGTAACAATTGATAATGTCCCATGCTCCTGTAAATAACTCCTTATCTGTGCTCATGGAAGCAATGCTAATTAAACCTTTGGGTCACCAGGAAAAACATTAGAAGGAATAAAGAAGGAGTGACATGAAAGAAGGGATGGAGGGAAAGAGGAAGGAAGAAAGGAAGGGATGGAGAGGAGGAGGAAAGGAAGGGATGGAGAGGAGGAGGAAAGGAAGGGATGGAGGGAAGGAGGAAAGGGAGGGGAGGGAAGAAGAGACAAAGGGAGGGAAAGAGTGAAGGAGGGAGGAGGAGGGAGGGTGCAAAAGAAAGGAAGGAAGAGAGTTAGGAAGGTAGGAAGGAAGGAAAGAGTAACTGAAGGGAGGCTATTGGAAAGAGAATCAGAAGGAGGGCATAGAGAGAAGATAACGGGGTAAATGTAATCTGAAATCCACCATGTGTGTCTGAAATATCATCATGAAACCCATCACCACGTAAATATAGGTGGCTGAAAACAACTTTTTAGAAAGAAGTTTATTCTGCCAACTTGACTGAGCTAAAAAGTTGGAATTCCTCCAAGGTCACAGCTTCCCCTATGATCCTCTGAAATGACACCACACATATCTTTTCTACAAATTGGAAAAGAAGAAGTCAAAATATCACTATTTGCAGATGATATGATAGTATATTTAAGTGATCCCTAAAGGTCCACCAGAGAACTACTAAAGCTGATAAACACCTTCAGCAAAGTGGCTGGGTATAAAATTAACTCAAATAAATCAGTAGCCTTCCTCTACATAAAACAGAAACAAGCCGAGAAAGAAATTAGGGAAATGACACCCTTCATAATAGTCCCAAATAATATAAAGTACCTCGGTGTGACTTTAACCAAGCAAGTAAAAGATCTCTACAACAAAAACTTCAAGGCTCTGAAGAAAGAAATTGAAGAAGACCTCAGAAGATGGAAAGATCTCCCATGCCCATGGATCGGCAGGATTAATATAGTAAAAATGGCCATTTTACCAAAAGCAGTCTACAGATTCAATGCAATCCCCATCAAAATACCAATCCAATTTTGACAAAGGAGCCAAATCCATCCAATGGAAAAAAGATAGCATTTTCAGCAAATGGTGCTGGTTCAACTGGAGGTCAACATGTAGAAGAATGCAGATCGATCCATGCTTATCACCCTGTACAAAGCTTAAGTCCAAGTGGATCAAGGACCTCCACATCAAACCAGACACACTCAAACTAATAGAAGAAAAACTAGGGAAGCATCTGGAACACATGGGCACTGGAAAAAATTTCCTGAACAAAACACCAATGGCTTATGCTCTAAGATCAAGAATCGACAAATGGGATCTCATAAAACTACAAAGCTTCTGTAAGGCAAAGGACACTGTGGTCAGGACAAAACGGCAACCAACAGATTGGGAAAAGATCTTTACCAATCCTACAACAGATAGAGGCCTTATATCCAAAATATACAAAGAACTCAAAAAGTTAGACCGCAGGGAGACAAATAACCCTATTAAAAAATGGGGTTCAGAGCTAAACAAAGAATTCACAGCTGAGGAATGCCGAATGGCTGAGAAACACCTAAAGAAATGTTCAACATCTTTAGTCATCAGGGAAATGCAAATCAAAACAACCCTGAGATTTCACCTCACACCAGTGAGAATGGCTAAGATCAAAAACTCAGGTGACAGCAAATGCTGGCGAGGATGCGGAGAAAGAGGAACACTCCTCCATTGTTGGTGGGGTTGCAGACTGGTACAACCATTCTGGAAATCAGTCTGGAGGTTTCTCAGAAAATTGGACATTGAACTGCCTGAGGATCCAGCTATACCTCTCTTGGGCATATACCCAAAAGATGCCCCAACATATAAAAAAAAGACACGTGCTCCACTATGTTCATCGCAGCCTTATTTATAATAGCCAGAAGCTGGAAAGAACCCAGATGCCCTTCAACAGAGGAATGGATACAGAAAATGTGGTACATCTACACAATGGAATATTACTCAGCTATCAAAACAACGACTTTATGAAATTCAGAGGCAAATGGTTGGAACTGAAAATATCATTCTGAGTGAGCTAACCCAATCACAGAAAGACATACATGGTATGCACTCACTGATAAGTGGCTATTAGCCCAAATGCTTGAATTACCCTAGTGGCCTAGAACAAATGAAACTCAAGACGGATGATCAAAATGTGAAGGCTTCACTCCTTCTTTAAAAGGGGAACAAGAATACCCTTGGCAGGGAAGAGAGAGGCAAAGATTAAAACAGAGACTGAAGGAACACCCATTCAGAGCCTGCCCCACATGTGGCCCATACATATAGAGCCACCCAATTAGACAAGATGGATGAAGCAAAGAAGTGCAGACCGACAGGAGCCGGATGTAGATCGAACCTGAGAGACACAGCCAGAATACAGCAAATACAGAGGCGAATGCCAGCAGCAAACCACTGAACTGAGAACGGGACCCCCGTTGAAGGAATCAGAGAATGAACTGGAAGAGCTTGAAGGGGCTTGAGACTCCATATGTACAACAATGCCAAGCAACCAGAGCTTCCAGGGACTAAGCCACTACCTAAAGACTATACATGGACTGACCCTGGACTCTGACCTCATAGGTAGCAATGAATATCCTAGTAAGAGCACCAGTGGAAGGAGAAGCCCTGGGTCCTGCTAAGACTGAACCCCCCAGTGAACTAGACTGTCGGGGAGGGCGGCAATGGGGGGAGGTGGGAGGGAACACCCATAAGGAAGGGGGGGGGAAGGGGATGTTTGCCAAATGTACATAAGAAATACTCAAGTTAATAAAAAAAAAATACAAAAAAAAAGAAAAAAAATGACAAAATACCAATCCAATTCTTCAAAGAGTTAGACAGAACAATTTGCAAATTCATCTGGAATAACAAAAAACCCAGGATAGCTAAAACTATCCACAACAATAAAAGGACTTCAGGGGGAATCACTATCCCTCAACTCAAGCAGTATTACAGAGCAATAGTGATAAAAACTGCATGGTATTGGTACAGAGACAGACAGATAGACCAATGGAATAGAATTGAAGACCCAGAAATGAACCCACACACCTATGGTCACTTGATTTTTGACAAAGGAGCCAAAACCATCCAATGGAACAAAGATAGCATTTTCAGCTGGTTCAACTGGAGGTCAACATGTAGAAGAATGCAGATCGATCCATGCTTATCACCCTGTACAAAGCTTAAGTCCAAGTGGATCAAGGACCTCCACATCAAACCAGATGCACTCAAACTAATAGAAGAAAAAGTGGGGAAGCATCTCGAACACATGGGCACTGGAAAAAATTTCCTGAACAAAACACCAATGGCTTATGCTGTAAGATCAAGAATCAACAAATGGGATCTCATAAAACTGCAAAGCTTCTGTAAGGCAAAGGACACTGTGGTTAGGACAAAATGGCAACCAACAGATTGGGAAAAGATCTTTACCAATCCTACAACAGATAGAGGCCTTATATCCAAAATATACAAAGAACTCAAGAAGTTAGACCAAGAAAGCCAGAGACAAATAACCCTATTAAAAAATGGGGTTCAGAGCTAAACAAAGAATTCACAGCTGAGGAATGCCAAATGGCTGAGAAACACCTAAAGAAATGTTCAACATCTTTAGTCATAAGGGAAATGCAAATCAAAACAACCCTGAGATTTCACCTTACACCAGTGAGAATGGCTAAGATCAAAAACTCAGGTGACAGCAAATGCTGTCGAGAATGTGGAGAAAGAGGAACACTCCTCCATTGTTGGTGGGATTGCAGACTGGTACAACCATTCTAGAAATCAGTATGGAGGTTCCTCAGAAAATTGGACATTGAACTACCCAAGGACCCAGCTATACCTCTCTTGGGCATATACCCAAAAGATGCCCCAACATATAAAAAGGACACATGCTCCACTATGTTCATAGCAGCCTTATTTATAATAGCCAGAAGCTGGAAAGAACCCAGATGCCCTTCAACAGAGAAATGGATACAGAAAATGTGGTACATCTACACAATGGAATATTACTCAGCTATCAAAAACAATGACTTTATGAAATTCATAGGCAAATGGTTGGAACTGGAAATTATCATCCTGAGTGAGGTAACCCAATCACAGAAAAACACACATGGCATGCACTCATTGATAAGTGGCTATTAGCCCAAATGCTTGAATTACCCTAGATGCACAGAACACATGAAACTCAAGAAGGATGACCAAAATGCGAATGCTTCACTCCTTCTTTAAAAGGGGAACAAGAATACCCTTGGCAGGGAATAGGGAGGCAAAGTTTAGAACAGAGGCAGAAGGAACACACATTCAGAGCCTGCCCCACATGTGGCCCATACATATACAGCCACCCAATTAGACAAGATGGATGAAGCAAAGAAGTGCAGACTGACAGGAACCAGATGTAGATCTCTTCTGAGAGACACAGCCAGAATACAGCAAATACAGAGGCGAATGCCAGCAGCAAACCACTGAATTGAGAATAGGACCCCCGTTGAAGGAATCAGAGGAAGAACTGGAAGAGTTTGAAGGGGCTCGAGACCCCATATGAACAACAATGCCAAGCAACCAGAGCTTCCAGGGACTAAGCCACTACCTAAAGACTATACATGGACTGACCCTGGACTCTGACCTCATAGGTAGCAATGAATAGCCTAGTAAGGGAACCAGTGGAAGGGGAAGCCATTGGTCCTGCTAAGACTGAACCCCCAGTGAATGTGATTGCTAGGGGGAGGGCGGTAATTAGGGGAGGATGGAGAGGGGAACACCCATACAGAAGGGGAGGGGGAGGGGTTAGGGGGATGTTGGCTCTGAAACCAGGAAAGGGAATAACATTCGAAATGTAAATAAGAAATACTCAAGTTAATAAAAAAATATTAATTAATGAAAAAAAGAAAATCCACAGAATTCACTAAACACTACCAAGTAGCCAGTCATCTGTATGCCACAACTATACACTGCCACCACCTGGATGACAATCCTCCCAGCTCCTATGTCCCCAAATCGCTTGTTTATACCATAATTAATTTGCTTCCAAAATTTTGACTTTTAGACTTCAGGATCTTCCTCCAGGGAGACACCCTATCCTGATAGCAGCCATTCTCTTTCTCCAATCTACTCTAGTTTCCCGAGTGCCACGCCCTCGCTGCCTCTTGTCTGGGGCTGTTCATATTCTCGTTTCATATCCACCTCATCTAGACCAGGCCAGACCAGCAGAATGTTGCCATCCTCTGCTCCCACACTCTTCTGCCACATCCTGTATTTGTGCTTAAATTCTGGAAGCCAGGAAGCCAAGCTCTGTGCTTCTCGGGATGGAGGGCAGGGCTCACACAACTATGGAGAGCAGCCATTTTGAACACGCAGTTCTTGATCTCAGCTGGTCTGGCCTCATTCTGCAGTCAGCGTTCTCCCCTTGTGTTCTGCAGCAAGATTCCACACTCCACAATTTCTGTGGGCCTTCTCCCTGGCAACAAGTCACCTCCACTCTCTGGGAGGCATTTTTGCATCCCATTTTGAAAAGAAACGACGCTGTCTCCCGATTAACCTCCCTCAGTCTCCAAAACTAAAATATTTCTCAATCTAGACCTGCTTTCCTTCCCCAGACAGTTGTTTTAAAGTTCATTCCCCTTCTGTGCAGCATGACTCCTCTTTTTACTCCATCTTCCCTCAGTTCCTTGGATCTGAGCTTATAATTTCTCTTGAGTGTCTCACATCTTTAAAATAAAAAGTGACTGTCTCAAGATAGCACTTATTTTTAATTATATTTTGGGGTGTGTGTGTGTGTGTGTGTGTACCCACATGTGGAAGTCAGAGGACAACTTGTGAGAATCAGTTTTCTCCTGCTATTATGTGAGTCCCAAGGATTGAACTCAGGTCATCGTACTTGGTGGCAAAGCCACTCACTGGTCCTCACTAAGCTAGCTCACTGGTCCTCAAGATCCTTCTTGAAGATGATACTCTTCATAGCCAACTGGGTAAGAAACACTCCCAGTTCCTTAATCAGATACATAAGCATAGCTTCTAAACTCAAATACATATGTAAGGCTTACAATCTGCTTTTAAATTTCTGTAATTGGGCTGGTAAGACATCTCACTGGGAAAGGGAGCTTGAGTTTGAACCCCAAAACTCAATTCTAGCAAGTTGTCCTCTGACCACACACATGCATGTGTGCTCACAACAAATAAGTGTTAATTTTTAAAAATTTTTCTGTAATTACCTTTTTAAAAATTAAGTTATTTTAAAAGCATCATTTTAAATAGTTTCTAGTATGTTTAAAACTGGTCTCCGGGTCACTCAATAACCAAGGATGACTTGAACTTTGGATCCGTCTGATTCCACCTCTGGAGTGCTGGGGTTATGTGCCACCATACTTTGTTTTGTGCAATTCTGGGTACTGAACTTGGGGCCTTGTGCATTCTGGCAAACCACTCTACCAACTAAGCCTCATCTGTTAGCATTCCTTTTAGGCTTCACTCCACAGTTACCTGGCAACAGCCAGGTATGCCTGGCTTACTATAAAAGTGGCTGTTTGCCAACTTCTCACCCTCTTGCTCTTACTCTCTTACTCTTCCTCTCTGCCCCTTCTCTCCATGACCCCTTTCTCCCTCTCTATCCCCAGTACTAATTGTTTTTAATTTGCATTTTACTTAATTTTACACTTATAGATGTTTTGTTTGCTTTTATGTCTGTACATAACATGCATGCAGTACCGACAGTGGCCAGAAGAGGGCACTGGATCCCTGGAACTGGACTTGAAAATATTTGCGACCCCACCATGAGAGTGCTGACAATCAAACCCAGGTCCTCACTGGAAGAGCAGTCATTTCTTTTAACCCCTGACCCATCTCTTCAGTCCTGTAACTGTTAATTTTTTTTAATCTTTCTACTACAGAAAATGAAATCTTAGTTTCTCCTCTTATCCCTACAGAGATATACAAAGGCCCCTTCTACAAATTTATCTTCCTTCCACCCTAGGTTTTGATACTATAATCACTGGCTAAATGATTTAGCACATACATAAAATACATCTCTATATCTTAAAGTTTAGTGCAGTGTATTATATTTTTCTTGGTACACATTTTTTACACAAGTGATTTTTTTCTCCAATTTATACTTCTCTGCTCTAATTCAGATTTTCCAAAATAGTGAAAATCTCAATACATCCACCACTCTGTTTTGTCTCTCTTGCATAACCCTTCCTTTCTCAGTTCCAGCAGGCAGAGTTACCTCTGGCCTGGATGTCTGGATAGTTTCACCTCATGCGTTCCTTTAGTATTATCCCGCTAATTGTCATACTTCCTTCTTATATTTCTAATTAGAAGCCAAGATTCCTAGCTCCTAAGTCTTCCTGATTCTTGATTTACACCTTCATTTTAATAAACATATCCTACAGGAGCCTTTCTCAAAAAGGAAGTAAGAAAGATACTTTTTTTTTTTTTTTTTTTTTTTTTTTTTGGTCTTTGGAGACCTGGCAAATCTAACCTCACTCTTGATACCTCCTTTGTTATAACAAGAATTACAGGTTGAGATTCATAGGATCACCCCCTCAGTGGGATCTACTGATTTTAGGGTCCTGAGCTTTTTTTGTCTTTTGTTTTTTTTTTTTGGTTTTGATTTGGTTTTGGTTTGGTTTGGTTTTTGTTTTGGTTTGGTTTGGTTTTTGGTTTGGTTTGGTTTTATCCATTATTCTGCTTGCTCATTGGCCCTTTCAGTTTGAAAAGATCCCAAAAGTTGTTTTTCCTATTATTTTTATAATCAACTACTCTATCTTCTGTTTTTCTTCAATTTCTGGTCAGATATTTAGCCCTCTGGGATGATTCTCTCATTTTCCATCTTTTCTGTTTCTCATCAATGGTCTTTTAGTTCTATTATATGAGGGGGAGGAGTGTTGCCTAACTGCTCTTTTAAAATAGCTAAGAAAGATCACAGAGTGTTTGTCATCATCAGCAATTAGGGAAAGGCTAACTAAAATAACTTTGAGATTTTGTCTAACCCCAGTCAGAATGGCTAAGATTTGAAAGACCAACAACAAATGGAGGTGAGGATGTGGGGAAAGGGGAACCCTCATTCACCATTGACTGCAAACTGGCCCAGCTACTATGGAAATCAGTGCAGAGAATCCTCAAAAAGATTTTAAAAATAAAATAAAATAAAATAAATCTAGCTTATGACCCAGCCACAACACTTCTTGTCACAGGCTTCAACGCCTTCCTCCGAAGACATCTGTTGAGCCATGGTGATGGCTGCTCTGTTCACAATCTATAGATGGAAACTAACTGTCCTCCAACTGATAAATGGATAATAATTTTTTAAAATGGTGTATTTATATAGCAGAATGTTATTCGCCCTTAAAAAAGAAAATAATGAGATTTTCAAACAAATAAATGGAACTAAAAATATTACACTGAGTAAGGTCATTATACCCAGAGAAACAAAGGCTTGCATGCTCTCTCGCCTGTGGTTCCTACCTTAGATTTGAGTATATAACCTGGAGTGATATAAAAAAGTAAAGAGGTCCCATGGAACAAGGAGTAGGGGAGAGGGAGCGCTAGAGAGGGGTATAATAGGAATAGCAAGTGTGAAGGGAAGATTTTGGGACATGGGGAAGGTGCTATACAAGCTGCTAAGGTGGAGATGCAGTTGTCCTCCCCAGCTAAATGACTACAAGTCACCACAATTGCAGTGCAAAACATCCCCCAAAGGGTAGTGTTGGTTCACAGACCCTGGGAATGACCGGCAGCCATCTCATTGAACTTAAGGCCAGCTCAGAGGAAGGAAAATCATGCTTGGAAGGGCAAACCAAGCCATCTCCCCATGGCTGGTGAGGCCGTGGAGCCTACAGGGCTCTAACCAGTACCAGTGGTACTATTAGAAGGTGGGGCCTTGTTGGAGTAGATGTGACCTTGTTGGTGTGAATGTGTCACTAGGGGTGGGCTTTGAGGTTTCAAAAGCTCAAGCCAGACCCAGTGTCACTCTCTCTTGCTGCTGCCTGAGGATCCAGACATAGAATTCTAGCTACTTGTCCAGCACCATGTCTGCCTGGACGAGACCATGCTTCCCACCATGATGATAATGGACTGAACCTCTGAACTGTAAGCCAGCCCCAATTAATAGTGTCCTTTATAAGAGTTGCTGTGATCTTCACAGCAATAGAAACCCTATTTTGTGTTTTAATACATTCTCTACTATTCATTTATCTGTCAAAGTTTTCTATTTCATTCATATATAATTGTGCATATGTAAATTTTTGGTATTTTCTTTTCATTTTCTGTACCTGATAGTTAAGCACCAATCACTTACGAAAAGTACTTCTTGAATAGATCCAGCCTTGTGTGTGACCTGTGCCAAGGACCAGATTTCCCAGAAATCACTTCTTCTCTTTCCCTGTATAGAGAGAGAGTTTCTAGAATAATGGGGAGGGGAGGGAGGCTAAGGGAACCTCGCAGTCCCTTCTGTAAAGTTTCATTTAGTGTCCTGCTTGCAACACTGTAGCACCAGAACTGGTTGCCAGATTCTGGGAGAGGTTAGAAGGTGGAGAGAAAAGACAAGTCAAAAGGCCTGAACAGGGGCGAGTGAGCATAACCAACCACTTCTTCGGCAAGCACCCTCCCACCCTGCCTGCTTTTTGTCCTTTGCTCCCTTCAGTGGTACCTGGTGCCTCTAAGTCGTCCTAAGTCCTTAGGTTTGCTTACTTGGTTCATCCTCTATACCACCCCTACTGAGAGTCAGGTGTTCACTTTCCCTGTTGGAAGAGGAGGGGAAGAGAGAGAAGGAAAGGGGAGCTGGACGAGTACAGGATAGAGAAAAGGAAGGCGGGAACAAGGAGGAAAGGATGGGAGGGAGGGGAAAAGAAGGAAGATGAAAAGAGGGAGAGAGGAAGGGTGGAAAAGATAGTAAAGATGGTGGCGTGAAAAGAGGGGAAAAGGAGACAGGGGAAAGATGCTGGGAAAGTGGATCTTCATGGAACACCAGTTGGCTCTACCCTGTCTGGGCCCACCACAAGGCCGGGGAAACCCCCTGGGTGAGCACTGGTAGTCTTATTCTTCTAGTACCAGTGAGAAAACGCTTCTTAGCCACATTAGTTAACTTGGTCATGGTTGTACACCTAGCAAATACAGGTTTTCCCACTCAGGGCTTCATGATTCCCAAGACCCACCACCTTTTACCTGTCTTGAGTTGAGGGAAATCCAAGGCCCCTGGGACTTCGGTCATCTCCTGGGTGTGCCTTTTAATGGAAGGCAGTCCCACTTCTGGGTTTGGCCTTGGAGGTCCTTGCACACTCTGACCTCCCCAAGCCTCGCTGGCTTTCCACTGGTAGTGAGGCAGAATATTTTCTCCATACTGGAAGAGGCCCAAAGCGCTGTGTTCTCAGCTGCTTGGGTTGAGATCTGAAGCCCAGACCAGCCGCTGACATCACTCTGTGTGCCCGCCACTTCCACCAGGCAGTTTATGCTGGCACAGCCCGGAGCAAAGCTGGCGGGAGAGGATCAGCCTAAACAGTGTTAATAAGAGGCAGCTGGACTTTAAAGGCCTCCTTGACAATGTAAAGAAACGAAGTCAGATGTTTGTGGAGCCAATGTTGAAATGGATGTGCCCAGAGGCCCCATGCCATGGCCCCTCCCTGAATCCTCCCCTGAATTCAGGTTCAAATGTAGGTAGATGGGTCGGACACTGCTTATACGAGAGTCAGGGTCCCAGGACTCCAGAGGGTGTCATACTAAATGGCTGTTCTTCCTGTCTGGGTGCCTTGCTCAGTACCTTGAACCAGGGTCCCGTAAATCAACATTCGTAAAGAGTTTGGACAAAAAGGAAAAGGCAGGTACAGGAATTATTCCCTTTGAGGATTCACCTAGAAGCTACACTAGATGGAACTGGAAAATTGGCTCAGCCTTTTGGAGCACTTCCTCTTCTAGAGGCCCGGACAGCTCACAACTACCTGTAACCCCAATTCCTGGGGAACCAATTCACTCTTCTGATGCCGTGCATTCACACAGACACATACCCATAAACAGAAAGTCTTAAATATATATATATATATATGACACCCATACCCAGGACCCCACAGTGGCCAGGTGTATTGTGGACACAGATAGTAATCTTTGGGGATTAGAAAAATGCCAGGCCAGACAGGATGTCCTCACCACAGCTATCTCATGGTTTATCCTCACATCCACAAGAATCCTCTCAACCAGACATATTCACTCTTACCTACCTCCCTGAAGCCCTGGAATAGACTTCTGGAGTTCACAATGCATTGCTGCTCACCCTTACGCATAAGATTATTTTTGGCTAAAGTCAGGTTGCTCATTTTTATTAGCCAATGAGTTCTACAGAGGGCCCCGTGTGGAAGCGGTTTTTCATATTCAGGCCAAGGAAGCTCATCATGGTCAGCTAGTGTTCTCCCTCCTCTACATTCATGGAACCTTTGGACTTCACCGTGTTTCTTTCCTTGCGTACCCTGGTGGTTTGTTCCCCCACAGGCTCACTTGGCCCCCAGCTGTGATGCTGTTTGGAAAAAGTTGTAGAACCTTTGGCAGGTAGTGGCTCCCTGGAGGAAGTGGGTTGTTGAAGGTCCACCTTAAGTCTTTACAGCCCAGCCTGGCTTCCTGTTCAATCTCTGCTTCCTAGGTGTGAACACAGTGTGACCAGCCAGCCTCCTGCTCCTGATGTCTCATCCTGTGTGTCTGCTGCCTTTTCCGGCCAGGATGGACTACATATCTCTGAAACCGTAATCCAAAATAAACTCTCCCTTAGATGTTTTTGGTCAAGGTGTTTTATCACAGCAATAGAAAACTAACACATCCTGCCAAGAAACTCTAGGCAATGAGGAAGGTTTAGTTGAGGTCAGATATCCTCCCCTCCCCTCCAGAGACATAAGTTGAGACCCAAACAAAGGGAAAGAATTGTCTAGGTGAAGACCAAAGGGAGTCTCTTTCACTTAAAAAGCAACATGCGTGAGCCAGGCTTGGCAGCAGACACCTGCAATCCCAGCTTTTGGCAGGCTGAGGCAGAGGGATTCCACAGTGAAGACAGTATGTGCAAAGGTCCTGAAACAGAGAAGAATCAGGCATCTGGTGCTGCTGAAATGGTCCGGCTGATGACCGTGACACTGATGAGATTGTGTAGTGCACTTAAGAGCCAATGAGAAAGCAGAGCCAGCTTGGACAGACCCTGCGGGCCAAGGAGAGCAGTTATGGCAAGACCCAGCAAATGCATTATGAACAACAGAATAAGGGGTTTTAGTTAGAAACAAGGGGGTTTAGTTAGAGTTGAGACAACTTGCTTTCTAAGGTGATGTCTTTCTAGCATCCATGTAGAGAACACATTGAAGAGGGACTATAACAGGCCAAGGAAAGTATGGAAGTTACTGGATAAAACATAGTGGCTTCCTGACAGGGCACCTCCTTTATGTACAGAGCAGTGGAGATGTGCTGTAAAGCTCTGTAAAAAATGGCTTTAGAGGTGGGGATGCTGCTTGAGAGTAGAGAGTTTAAGGCCCCAGGCTCAGTTGCCAGAACTGAAAAGGGTGGGAAAGAAGGAGAGAAGGAAAGATGGGAGGAAGGGAGGAGGGATACAACAGCTGCTATGAGACCAGAGCTGGGCTGGGAGCTGGCTCTTCCACTTACACTCCACTTAACCACACCTTTATCTGTCACCCTTCCCTTACCCTTCCTTAGAAATCCTCCACAAAAGGCTAGTGAGATAGCTCAGTGGTTAAGAGCACATACAGCTCTTCCAGAGTTCCAGAGTACCAGCGTTCAATACTTAGCACCATCAGGTAGCTCTAGGGGATCCAACACCCTCCTTTGGACTCTGAGGACACATGTGCATGCACGTGTGTGCTTGCACACACACGTTTATGAAACACACTTAAAAATAAATAAATCTTTTTGTAAAGTAAAAAAATAAAGAGAAAAGCTTGCTGCTTTGGGAACAGGGTCATCAGAAGCAAAACAAATGTTGAGGCTCGCTCCGAGTGTCCCTCTTTTCCTCTCTCACCCTTCTATCCTGCCCAGGCCCTGGGAAGTTCAGTGTCACCCTCTTTCCCAGTAAGCTTTCTCTTCCCAGTATGGTGCCATCTGCTACAGGAGGCAGTCACCCTGGTGCCCCAGACTAAAGCAGTTGCATAATACTCAACTAGGCTCCCAGAGTTTCACAAAGCCATGCTTCCAAAACACCCAGTGAGTGAACCCCAAATAATGCGTGAAACTGTATCCAGCCTGCTGTGCCCAGCACACTCACACAGGAAGAGGGGCGGAGGTAGGCAGGACCAGACACCTGATAGTTTCTCTCCACTAAAGAATGACTGGAAAAGGGATTAGGATTGAGTGGACTGGGAGCAGGGGGGGGGGCACGACTCCAGGATTGAGGCTGGAGTGTGAGCAGCCAAGAGGAGAGCAGTTGGAAGGGCTAACCCATGGGTCCACAACCCTGCAGGGAGCACAAGGGACACTACATGGAGCACAGGATCCCTGAGTCACTCTCGTCCATGCTTATTCACCACAGTCCCTGGGATAATCTCTCCATACTGGATGGAGTCACCACCAGGCTGGGCAACTGTCTTCTCCAAATGCAGGCCTCTGTCCATGAGTGGTCAGAGCCATAATGAAGTCAGATGCCATATATGCAGACTAGTCTGGGGAGCTAGACACAAGGATACATCGTGATATTCCTGGACAGGCTTGAGCCCATGACGAGCTTCTCTGAGCTGGCAAATGTGGAGCTAGCTCACCCACAGTACTAGCGATTAAGAGGCTGAGGCAGGAGGATCGCTTGAGCTCAGAAATGTAGGGCCGACCTGGGCAAAATAAATAAGGGACTGGAGAGGTGACTCTGCAGTTATCATCATTAGCTGCTCTTGTAGAGGACCTGTATTCATGTCCTCAAACCTGCTGGGTAGCTAACAAGCCGTTTGCAATTACAGTCGCAGGAGGATCCAACGCCCTCTTCTGGCCTCTTTGGGCACTGCACACATGTGAGGCATAGACATGTAGGAAAAAACAAGCAAAGCTTGTAGGGCCCATACGCATAAGCTAAAATAATTTTTTAATAAGCTCTCTGAGTTTTTCCTTTTTGGAATTTTCCATGACGCTTGTTTTGGAGTCCCTGACTTGGATAGTAGGGTTTGTGGGGGCTGCGCTATTCATTGCTCTTGACCCTGGCTCATGCTCCAGATTGGCCCTGTATGTCCCTGCTACTCTATGCCCACAACAGTCCCCCTCAGCAAGCCAGCCTTCGTTCACCAAGAAAAGGGAGGACATGAGCTACCACCTGCCTCTCCTGGGTCAAGAAAAGTAAGTAATGCATATATTCTACCATATACAAAAAATGAATACAAGATTTTAAATACCACATAAACATCAAAAAGGAAATCGTTTAAAATCCTCTCCCCTAAAATGCACTCTCTGAACCCCCATCCCTACTAAGGACTCTTTGGGCTCTGTCATAGCACTTCTGATAGTTTATTTAGAATGCCTATTGTGCATGTTTGTCTATCCCAATGCAATATCGAGGGTGCACGCTAAATACACCCTCTCTGACACCTCCAAGCTCAGTATCTGTCACATAGTACATAGTACATTCACATCCATTGCAACTCCACTCCACGTTCAGCCCCTTCCATTCCCACCTCTGTCTTCACTGTCCTCTGGAGATCAGCCTATGCCCAGCATCCTGCTTCCCCTCACTTCCCATCCAGCTTTATCCAAGAGTCACCAAATTGATCAGAAACTATTCTAGCAATGCTCTGGTGCACCTCTACTCAGATGTTCCAGAATCATCTAAGGGACCCAGTTATTCTATAAGGTCTGCTCTCTGTGTTCCCACATCTCTCTGAGTTGTCATCATTAGGGGATTTTCCCCCCACATCCAATATCAATTATCAGTCTCTGGGTCATACTACCAAACGGGAGACTCCTGGGGGATACTTAGGCACCTCTGAACCCTGGAACCTAGCTATGCACCTGGTTTAGCTACACACCTGGTTTACATTAGATACTTTATAAATGTTTATAAAGTGAGACGTTAAACCCCAAGCATTTATCCCACTAGTCAGACCCTTCCTGAGGAAATTAGAGAAAAGTAGAAGAAAGTGAAGGTCATGATTGAAGGAGGACAGAAGGAAGGAGAAAAGGAAGGAAGGGTGGGAGGGAGAGAGGGAGGAAAGAAGGAGGGAGAAAGGGAAGGAGAGAGGGAAGAAAGGGAAGGGAAAGAGGAAGGGAAGGAGAGAGAAAGGGAAGAGGGGAGAGAAGGAAGGAGGAAAGGGGGAAGGAAAGAGAAAGGAAATAAGGGAGAGAGAGAAAGGGAGAGAAAGAAGGAAGGAGGGAGCAGAAAGAACTGGGAAGAATGCCCACAGAACCAGCCCCTGGGGTTCTGCTTCAACTAATGGGACACACCCCTTCCAGTGCCACCCCATGCCTCCTGGGGTATCTCATTCTGGAAGTCTGATTCATTCTTTATCTCAGAGAACAGCCAGAGTGCCCCCATGTCACTTCCCAGGTGGGATCTAGGACAGAGGCACTTGAGACCCATCTTCACTTAGATTCAAATATCCAACCTGGTCAAGGCCCTCAGGCATCACCAGAGAACTCTGAGGGCTGTGATACACTGCACGGTCAGTGAGCTCTCAGAGATCACTAACAGCTGTGCACTGTTTAGCTTAGTGATTTTATTTTTAAGACAGGGTCTCTTGTTGTTCTTATGGAAAGGAGAGAAGAGGGCAATGGGGTTGGGGGAGGGGGTTCTGAGTGATGACAGTATCCTGGGGGCATAGTGAGCATCAGGGGGAAATTACCTTCCTGATGATTCAGAAACAGGAAATGGTGACCCAGCGGCAACACACGTAGGGCAGACATCCACATATGTGATGACATCACTTCCCTCTTATGAGGTATGGAAGTGGAAGAGGAGAAAGGCAACAATCAGAAAGAGGGGCCGTGGAGGGGGTCTTCTGTGTATCTTTGCTCACATCTCCACCTTGCCAGCCCCCATTGCTGTCATTAGAGAAGGATTTTTGCCTATGACACATGACCCATTTCCTCTCTAACTCTCTCAGATTTTGGCTAAAAATACAAGCCCAAGTTGGAGTGGTACACAGATGCTCACTCCCTCAGAGACTAGCACACCAGTAATGGGAATCTCTGAGCAGCCAGAGCAAGGAACCTGGCACTTAAACCCCCTCAAACTGCTTTCCTGCTCCTGGAGCACAGGTGTGACCCCACTGTCTCTTCAGCATCACTGGGAAGAGTAGAGCAAAGGTGGAGAGACTTTGTATTTGAGCATCCAGAACATCACTGAGTTTGAGGAGATGCAGGAGATCCACTCCAGAGCAAGGTGAATAGTAACTATGCAGTTATATGAACAACTAGGTGTCAAAGGTCCCTTCTCAATCTTACCACAATGTGGTGACCAGGCTACCAAGTGGGCCTGTTCTGCCAGGCATTGGGACAACCCAACCTTCAGTTTTCTGCTACAACCAGGACTTTCACCATTCACAAGACTTCAACTTTGCCTAGAATCAAGTCTGTTTGTACAGCCTTGCCCCCCACTCCCAGGACCCAGCAGGTGTAGGAGTCCCAGCAGAGAACATGTGGGGACGGAAGCTTGTGAATATAGTTAGCATTCCACTCACAACAACTTGCTCATGGTCTGCTTTCTTCGTGGGAGTTCAGGGTGACACACAGCACAGCTGTAGTTTCTGTGACAGTGCACAGACCGAGGACAGAATGTCACATATGCTAGCACAGTCAACAGAGCCTGACCTGGGGTTTGCCTACATCTATCTTTGCTGTCTTTCCTGTCTAGAAGAGAATAAAACCAAGGTGCCACCCTGCTTAGCCAGCCACTTATGAGAACGAATTAGTAACCCTCATAACAAGACAGGCATGATGCCATGAACCCAGTCAGTGGCTTCTTGGTATCCTGGGGCTCCTTCCAGCAAAACTAACATTCACACTTGAAACAATGCCCATGGGTGTGTGTCCAGGAAGTCACTGTGGAGGGGATGGGGAAGAAAGACGTATATCCAGAGTTTTGTCTTTGGAAAGGATGATGGAACCAAGTGAGTGTGGGAATGCTGTGGCCCCAGGCACCATGTGATCCTCCCGAATCTTACGGTGCTCCCAACACCATCATGCTGTCCTCACCCCTGGAACACTCAACCCTTGGCCTTGTGATCAAGCCATTTCTTACTCAGGCAGAACTATCTACTCAGAACATGTTTGTGGAAGCTGAGGTGAATGTCATGTTCAAGGTGGGTCACTGCAGTGAGGCAGACTCCATGGTCAATTACAAGAAGAAATAGAAAACTTGTTGGTATAAAGAGAGGTGTCTCTTGACTGTTACCAAGTATGGTCCTAACATTTGCTCCTGAAAGTAGTATAGAAACCATAGAAACCGAGGCTTGTAGAAAAGGTAGCATCCTGGACCTCAGCACAAGTCTCTGGCAGGGGCAGCTCTCCCTCTGGTTCTCCCTGATGTCTCAGAGGTGCAGGAACAGGGCATACCCAGGTGCCACAAACCACACATCTTAATGGTATCTGCCTAGCTGGGCTGGAGCTCAGGGACAGAGCTCTTTTCGAGAATGTACTAGGCTCTCAGTCTATCTCCAGAGCCTCAAAAGAAAATACCTCACTCCAGTCTTTCCCATAATGAAATCAGAACCTGAACCACTGGGTACTCTTCTTTTTTTTAGATTTATTTATTTATTTTATGTATGTGAGTACACTGTAGCTGGAAAGGGCATCAGATCCCAATACAGATGGTCATAAACCACCATGTGGTTACTGGGAATTGAACTCAAGACCTCTGGAAGAGTAGTCAGTGCTCCTAACCATTGAGCCACCTCTCCAGCCCCTGGAGTTTAACAAAGATTTACTCCCATTTAGGACTGCATATAGCTCTTACCTTTGAGAAGTTTTGAATTACAGCTGTCTACAAAAGGCAACGTGTAACAAGAGGCACTGGAGGGTGTCAAGAGAGGGGAAAGTGAAGGTTGGTTGTATTTTTCAGGGGAGGAGGAGTCACTATTTCCAGGCTGGAGGAATAGGGACATGGGTGGAGGAGGACTGTGACTATACAAATCCAGCCCAGGACATGGTGAGCCAAGCAATGGCAAGCTATTGAACACACAGATAAAACAGTGGTTCAAAATGTCATACCAGCTACCCATTGTTGTGTAGCAAACCTCCCAAGACCCCAACGATACTGGCAGTCATTATTTGTCCACAGTTACCCAGAGCATTCTAGACTTGTAACAGTGAGCTCATTCCATCACACAATGGACTCTTGGTGTCCCTAACACTGGAAGCCCCCAGATGACTGAATGGTTAGCCAGGCACCTCAGCCAGAATGGCTGCAATTAGTTCACAGTTAGATACCTGTGCCTAATTTCTTCCTCCTTGCCTTACACAGCCCTCTGGCTTTCTCTATGCTAAGAGCTAGGAACCTTAAGGAAGATGGCCCTGGGTGTTTTATATTTCACAGAGTTAGAGGTGGAACCCAGGGTTTCACGCTGTCTACAAAAGCACTCTAGCCCCAGGCTTTCTCACACAATATCTCAGGACATCAAGAAAGCAAAAGGAAAATTATGGGGCTCTTCTGGCTGGGGCCCAAACCAGGCACAGCATCATGTCCACCATGTCCTTTCAAACACAACAAACCTAAGGTCAACCAAAGCCCAGTGAGATGTGGGTTCCTGGGAGCAGCATTTCCTGGATGACTGCCACAGTATCAAAGAGTAACCTGTTAACTTGTCTCCAAACACTTCCCATCAACCTAGCCATCTATATGGGGAGGTATTTAAACAGAGAGCATCCCCAAGTGTGGGACTAGGGCAAAAGTGGGAAAGACTGAGTTCTAAGCTAAGAAATTTGGGTAATCAAGAGTATTCATTTGAATGCAAAACTCTCCTGCAAGAGGTAGTGTTCTAGGTCTGCATCATCTAATATCTTGGTAGAAATTGAGCACAAACAGGACCCCTGACAGCACCAGGATGGGACACTGGTGACATGAACCCCCATCATATACATGAGAAACCGCCATGTGGGCATATGGAGAGGTGCAGTCAGCAAATGAAATATGTGTGCCTCCCATGGGTCTCAGGTAGTCAGAGGCTTTGGACATGTATTATATATATACATACATACCGCATGGTGGTAACTGACAGGAGAAACCAGAGAGCCACATATCTCACTTCATCAATTACTTGGAATGCCCTGTTTTCCTTCCAGGCCTTTCTCTCCTATCTTTATGTTCCATTCCACAAAATCCAGCAGAACCTGAAACCCAACCTGTTCTGGGTTTCCTAGACCACCTATTCCCAATAGACTGCCTGACTGTGAGAATGGATAAAACAAAGCCACAAAGTGTTGCCGATAATGCCCAATAAATTGCTCTAAGAGCTGCAGCCCACCTTGGGTGATCTCCCCTTCAGGCTATCAGATTTTGCTCCTCTGAAGACTTGGTCTTTTATCTACAGTGACCACTTCAACCTTAAACCATTTCTCAAAGTAAATAAGATAGCTTGTTGGTAGATAGATAAATCAATGATAGATAGATAGATAGATAGATAGATAGATAGATAGATAGATAGATAGATAGATAGATGTACGTATGTACATATGTATGTATGTGTATATGTATGTATGTTTGTATGTATTAGAAACTGAAGCAAAGTACAGTGATTATGTCTTCCACAGAGAACCAGCTCCCAGGATTCGCCTATTGGTCAGATCAGGAATGTCCCATTCACATTGAAGACCTGCAGCCCCCAGGAATAGCTGTTGGGGGATACCCCTCACTGTTTGCCTTCTCACCACTGTCTGACATCCCTAAGGGTCTTCACCACTCATGATGCCCAGAGTATCCTACCTGAGCAACCTCCACACAAAAAGTTCCTCTGTTTCTAAATTATTCTTTCTTCCTAATATTGAAAGTCTGATTCCCGAAATTCAAGAGACCTACAGCGTGGTAAACAGTCAGTCATAGGTACTATCCACTCATAATTTACTGAGAAGATAGAACTTCAGAGTTCTCACCACAGAAGAGGGGGCAAGGGTGGGCAAGATGGCTCAAGTGCTAAGGTCACTGATAGATTGAGTCCAACCTTCAGAAACTGTGTAATAGAACTTGCCCTCTGATCTCCATGTGGGCACACAGGCACATGCACTCTCACACACAAACACATGCACACAGAAAAATAATAAAATAAAATAGATGCAAAAAGGAGAGGGCAGAATAGAAACTTGACGGGATCATGGTATGCAAATTAACTTGACTCTGTGATCATCATTTTATATTGAGTATATACCATTGTGTTAAATACCTCAGATAAAAGCTGGACTATTTTTACTTGTGAATTGCTCTCACAAACCTAGAAGGAAAAGGATTAAAAACCAGTGGGATTTCAGCTAGCTTACAGTGTCATAGGCTGCCTATTTGATAAGGTCTTGATGACTCAGACCACAAATGTGACCTACATCTCAAATTGAATGGATACCAGATAAGGAGACATTTGAAGATTTGTAAAGGATGAGACTCTTCCTGGAACTGTCTTATTTAAAGAACATTTGAGCCAGAGAGGAAAAAGGTAGAAGGGTTTAGGCTGGTGACAGACCCTGACATTACCACACTTCCTCTTCCTCAAGTTTCCAAAGGTTATTCCGTGTAAATGTCAGCCACCAACCATGAAGACCCTTTGTGTACACAGAATTATACTGTCATGCCTGGAAGGAGAGCCACATGCCACTCACGTAAACAACTCGCCCTCGACAATCCCACCACTGTAAACCATTCTGAAATACCCCAGAGGTGAGGGTTATTTCCAGCAACACTCATCACTGACGTCACTCCCTACATCTGACAACCGTGACTTTCCGCTGGACAATGGCAGATAACTTGAGCCTGGGGCAAAGGCCGGGAGCCAATAGCTTCCAAAGGAAAAAGAAAAGATTCACAATTAACAAGCAGCGCCATCTAGAGGGCTTAGAAGGTAAAACTCTACTTTGAGCATAGACCAGTCTGGGAGTAATACACCCCTACCCTTGGCCACACCAAGACCCTAGACAGTCTCCCATTTTCCTGTGGTCTCACTGGACAAGCACATCTGAAGCTGCATGCCCTGCAGAGCCTTGCCTAAGTCCAGAAGACGGCTAATAAGGCACTGTAAGTAGGTCTGCTTAGAGCACCCGAGAGCCTATGTGACATTAGAAGTACTTGTGTGGTTCTAGGGCAGTATTTTTTAAAAATGCACCTGCATACTTGCAAGTTTTCCCAAGTGTTCATTTTATAATTAGGATAACTAATAGCTCCATATTTGAGTATGAGATTCATCACTACTTTTCATTTACATAATAGTTGTCTGTGTCTGTGGGTTATGGTACCTTTTTGACACACATGCAGTGTGATGAGAAAATGTGCCATCCATGCAAGAATGCAGATGGGCAGAATTTTATTTTAATTTTTTAGTGTTCTTATTATATATTATATATTATGTATAATAAGACAATATATGCTGTCTTCAGACACACCAGGAGAGGGCATCAGATCTTTTTAAAGACGATTATGAGCCACCATGTGGTTGCTTGGAATTGAACTCAGGACCTCTGGAAGAGCAATCAGTGCTCTTAACTGCTGAGCCATCTCTCCAGGCCCAGATTTTTCTTTTCTTCTGGCCTTCATGCTTAAGGGGATGCCTTTCTACCTAGGAGGCTCAGTCCACAGCTTAGATAGAGTTTGAGGATATATACAATAAATAGACAGGAAGGTTTTCTGAGCAGGGACAAGATGAGGAATCAGAAGTCAAAAATCTTGGCTAAACAAGTTGGTGGTAGGTAAG
Organism: Rattus rattus; assembly: GCF_011064425.1. NCBI lineage: Eukaryota > Metazoa > Chordata > Mammalia > Rodentia > Muridae > Rattus > Rattus rattus. The sequence continues at coordinate 55,009,609 of NC_046165.1, read as the reverse complement.
CATGGAACAGAGTTAATGAAAAAAGCCCAGGAGGAAGAAAATGGGGTTACACAAAGGAGCTGCCATCTTTGTTGTCCCTCTGCAATCCTCAACACTACTATACTGTGTGGTATCCCTAAGATCTCAGTTCAACACACACATTCTCTGGCCTTGGTATGAGCTCAGCTACCACAGGGTATATGTCCTGAGAGGCCATGGCTCTCTGAATCCTGGGCCATCATTTTCCATGTGCCAAAAGTCTGCCAACTTGGCATGCTCCAGAGAGCTTGAAAGCAGAATATGCTGGTCGCTGGCAGGGATGCCCTCATTGAGGAAACAGGGAAAGAACGCATGGTGGCCTTTTCCCCATACTCCAAAATGAGAAACATAAGTCTTAGCTCCTGGCTGGCTGCTTGTCAACTATTATAAATGAATATCTGAGCCCAGAGAGCATTACCCAGTGTTTCCACTTTCATGTGTCCCAGAATAAGGAGATGGGCAGGGACTCATGAAGAGTGGTAGATACACAGGGTTTAGTAAGAACCAGAAAACTAACAGAGGAAAGGGGTGGGCTAGAGCTCACCCCTTGGGGAGCTCTTGGAAGGGAGAGCTAAACCTTCAGAGGGGCAGATACGCCTGGGAAGCCAGAAGAGAATGCACTCTGCCCACATTTCTGACTCCAGAGGAAAGTACCTAACGCCATCTGGGACCCCGGGGCACGGGGGGGAGGCGGGGCAGACCCTTTTGGTTTCCGGCCTCACAGAGAGCTCAAAAGCAGCCCTCCAGGAGCAACTTCAGCCGTGGGACCAGAGATAAGACCAACTTTTCTGCTCCAAGTGACCTGCCCGGTGGACTCAGGACACACGCCCACAGGAACAGCTGAAGACCGTAGACAGGAAAGACAACATGCCTGAAAGCAGAACACTCTGTTCCCATAACTGGCTGAAAGAGAACAGGAAAACAGGTCTACAGCACTCCTGACACTCAGGCCTATAGGACGGTCTAGCCACTGTCAGAAATAGCAGAACAAGGTAACACCAGAGACAACTTGAAGGCGAGAGGCAAGCACAGGAACCCAAGCAACAGAAACCAAGACTACATGGCATCATGGGAGCCAAATTCTCCTACCAAAGCAAACACTGAATATCCAAACACACCAGAAAAGCAAGATCTTGATGTTGAATCACATTTGATCATGATGATAGAGGACTTCAAGAAAGACATAAAGAACTCCCTTAGAGAAACACAGGAAAACATAAATAAACAAGTAGAAGCCTATAGAGAGGAATCACAAAAATCCCTGAAAGAATTCCAGGAATACACAATCAAACAGGTGAAAGAATTAAAAATGGAAATAGAAGCAATAAAGAAAGCACAAAGAGGCAGATCTTCCTGGTTGCTGCCACCTCGGAGAGCCCGTGGGCAGCACCCCACGAGCGAACTTGAGCCTCGGGACCACAGGTAAGACTAATTTATCTGCTGCGAGTGACTTGCCTGGTGAAATCGGGACAAACAGAGGCAGAATTCCTCTAGGAGCAGGCACGTCCTGTGTTTACTGGAAGTCCCACACCCGCGGATCCCGGCCCGCAGCAGCTCTCTGCTCCCAGACCCCGTGGGAGAGAGACCTCACTGCCTGGTCAGGTGGGCACTCCTGAGGCTGCAGAGCGGAAGAGACCACCAACACTGCCCACCCCTGCCCACATCCCTGGCCCAAGAGGAAACTGTACAAGGCCTCTGGGTTCCTGTGGGGGAGGGCCCAGGAGCGGCAGGACCCCTGCCTGAGACACCGCCGGAACCTGAAGGAAACAGACCGGATAAACAGTTCTCTGCACCCAAATCCCACGGGAGGGAGAGCTAAACCTTCAGAGAGACAGACACGCCTGA